>NW_021145318.1:82558-95054 GCF_002837175.3 Physeter macrocephalus
GGCCCGTGAGCCATGGCCGCTGAGCCTGCGCGTCCGGAGCCTGTGCTCCGCAACGGGAGAGGCCACAACAGAGGAAGGCCCTCATACCACCAAAAAAAAAAAAAAAAAAAAAAAAAAAAAAAAAAAATTCACTGCCTCAAAAAAAAAAAAAAATGTTCACTGCCTCACCCATTTTTGTGTCTGGCTCAGTGCCTGGCACAGAGTATGTGTTCAGTCAGACTAAAATGAGATAATGCATGTGAAAGTGCAGTTCATAAACTGAGCGCTACAAACTACAAAGGGTTTTTTTTCCCCTCATGAGCATGGTAACTTTCTGCAGCTTCTCTACTTTCCAGCACCAGATCCAATGGGGCTGAGGAACGTGGATTCCAGTTTCTTCTAGTTATCACTCCACTGAAGAAATTAGCACCCAGTGGGCTCCTATCCCCCAAGAGGTGACTCTTGGGAGGTGGGAAACAAAGGGTGGTATCTGATTGTTCCAGCCAAGGAGGCCAAGCAGTTCCCTGTAGCTCATGTTCTTGTGACTCACCCCTCAGTCCCATGGGCTAACTTTTCCAGCCTTGTGACTGTGGAAACTTGTTTCAGGAACAGCAAGCGGATGTGAAAGGGACATAAGGCGACCCCACCCCAGGCTCCAAAGTGGCTCCTACTGAGCCAATACAGACTGCTTGTTTCTGACTGCAAACTTAAATCATTCAGTGTCATTGCCCGGCTAAGGGGCACGTCCAGTGCCCTGCTCTATTTCAGTTGGTAAACCCTAGGCCCAAAAGGAAAAGGTGGCTCTCAGGTTCTTTCCACAGCGCAGTTCCCAAATAGGTATAGTTCATTTGAGCCTAGGCTTTACTGCTTCCAGTTGGATTGACTTGCATTTACCCACCCCACCCCACTTTGCTTTGCCCCCGTTTCCACCTGTTTACAGCTCTTAGGCCTCATTCGGGCACTTCGTTTGGCTTGAGGTCCCCGCCTTCGCTGTGTGGCCACCCAGAGTCACTCCCATTTACTGCGCATCAGCCGCCATGTGCCCAATAAAAGCTGGTGACGACGCCGAGGGCCCAAGAGGGAAGGGGAAGGGGAAGAGGAAGGGGAAGGGCCCCGCCTACACGGAGGTCACGCGCCCGCCAAACCCCGCCCTCACGTGACCGCAGCGCCAGTCCTCACCCCCAGTCACCGCCCTCGGCTGGGAGCGGAGGCTGGCCTCGGCGCCTTGGTGTCCAATCCCAGCGATGCCACCCAGTGCCGGGTGGGGACCTTGAATTGGTTTAGTATTCGCGAAGAGGAGAATCTCCATCTAAGGCGAAGGGGAAGAAGGGAGGTGTAAGGCAATAAAAGCACTTGTTTAACCTGTCCCACTAGGCTGTAAGCCCCCATGGAGGCAGAGATCACCGTTTCAAAGCGCCTGCCTAGGGAAGCGTCTGGCATACAGTGGGTGCTCAACAAATGATTGACTAGCAACGACCCCTGGGGACCCCGCCGCCCTTTACACCGACCCCTTCACTCTCTCATTCACCCTCCCCGCTATGACAGCAAATAAGGCAGTCGGTCGCCAGCGGGTCAGCCAAGCTTCCTGCCCGCTCCCAGGCTGACTTCTCAACCGCTTGGTCCGCACGGGCATGAGGGCGGACAAAGACCCAAATCCACTCCCAGGGCTCCCCACCGAACGGCGGGAAGTGGATCTTGAGGCTCACTTCATTGGCTCATCCGATGACGGATGGGACCATCAGCCAACCGCAGCCTACACAAGACGCGTGCGTACAGAAAAGATTTTAGCCCCTGTATGGAAAAAACCTGTGCGGAGCGGACCAATTTTGGCTGGGTCGCACCAGGGCCTCGAGCAGGAGATGCGCATGCGTGAATACAACTGCCTCGCGCCCTGTCCAATTCGAAGGGGAGGGAATGCCCTCCCGCCTGCTGGCAGTTTTCACAGAAGTTTAGCCTCCGTTAAGAGTACGGCCCGCCATGGAGCTGCCTGGAGTATCCCGAAGAAAGGAAGAATCCCGGTCCCTGCCCTCGCGGGTGACACGGCCGTCCCCAAACAGAGCCAGAGCGCCACTGGCCTGGCCCTGTTTGCAGAGGCCCCTCTGGAAACTGTGGGCCCAACGGTGACATGAATATTAATTCGCAGTTTACGAAGCTCGTTGTATCCGCTGTCTCAGGAATTCCTCGCAAAAACCCTCCTGTTAAGTAAAGAAAGAAGTGGAGGCTCAGAAAGGGGAAGGAACCAGGTCGAGGACACTGCCTGTGAGGGTGACACCGGAATTGGAACCCAGGCCACCCATTCAGTGCTCTCCTACCGCGATAAGCCACCTCCCTGCCTTCCAAGGAGTTTATGTCTAGTTAGGGTGATGCCACTTAAGATATAGGAAAATTGAAGCTACAGTTTCAGCTCATTTTAAAAATAGACAGTGGCTACTAGAGGCGTTCATAGTGGGAAGGATCGCTTTGTGCTCTTGTGATCTGAAGAGGCTGCGTCAAGGAGATGAAGCTTCAAAGTATGTATAATTGGATTGACTAAATCTTAGGAACATACTATTGAATGATAAAAGAAATCCCAGAACACTGCAAGTATTTGAGACCATTTTCATAAATTTCAGAAACAAGCAAAATTAAACAATATATTGTTTGGGTATATATGATAAAACGTTTGAAAAGCAGAGGAATGATAAACACAAAATTTATTAGTAGTTACTTTGGAGAGAGTTTGGGGTTGGGATGGGGAAGAAAAGTGGATGCTCTTGGTAATGTTCTAGTTATTGGGTAGTTAAATGGTAGATTTGTGGGTATTCATTATATCTTACAACACACATATAACAACTATTCTTTTGTATGTATAAAATATCTAAAAGATGATAGTGGAATCATCTCCGCCACCACCCCTCCAAATATAATACACAGTTGCAGAGATGAGGGGAAAGCCTTAACCTATGTTACACTTGGTTTCCATAGCATTTCTACACATGTTATATCAGTTGATCCTCACAAAAACCCTTCGAGATAGGTATTATCTCCATGTTAGAGAAGAAGAAATTCACCTGAAAGTTACTTGAGGCCAGTGAACAAAGACAAGAAAGGCGGGAATGCAGAAGGCCTGTGGGGAGCCCTGTACAGCTAAACCTCCAGTGTGCCAAGCACTATGCCTGAACAGGGAACATGATCAGTAAACATTTGTTGAGTGAGTGAGTGGCTGAATTTTCTAATTACTTGGGTGTCTAGTGGTGAAATGAGCTGTCCTAGAAGTAGTTGAATACCCTGCACAGCAGCTGCCTGACTATTGTCAGGATCAGGAGTACTATAGAAGTGATTCTCTCTCTGGGTAAAGGTTGGATGTAGATAACCTCTAAGATTCTTCTCAACTCTCAGGCTCTATGAGTTTATCAGGGGCTGAAGGCAAAACTATATGAAGATAATAAGGCTTTTCCACTGGGGAAGTGGAAGTGGTCACCAAAGAAATGCCTGGACAAAGGAGACATTTTGAAGGACAAATTGATAGGACCTATTGCCAGAATAAGTGTGAGGTGTGTTGTAGTTGTTGTTATGTGTATTGTTGTATGTAGCTACAGGATATTGACCCATCCCAACTGGATGAACGGTTGTGCTACCAAGTAAAACAAGGAAGTAGGCCTTCATTTAGAAATGCCTAGCAGACAGTTGATAATACAGGATAGTGCTCAGGAGAAATAAGAGCTGAAGACACACTGAGATGTAAGAGAAAGAACCCTGGAGTTTGAGTTAGGAGACCTGATTTCTAGACCTGGCCTTGCCTTTAATTGACAGAGTCGCCTTGGACAAGTTACTTAATCCATCTGCGTTTATATTCTCAGATATTAAGGAACATATACACACAGCAAGAATTATAAAAAGAAGAATGTGCCCTACCCCCTTCTCAAGATCTAGGTAAATCTACTCAGATAGTTACATATGCAGATATCCATCACTGGAACTTTGCCGTCCTTGGTTGTCCATTAATGTCATGTTCTTTCTCCATGATAGGACTTAGCCACATTTTATTTCATGTGCTTGTGCTAGAAGTGAGTTCCTTGAGAGAAGGAACCCTATCTAATTCAAGTTTATATTCCCCCATGGTGTCTTGCCCAAAGTAGTAGATGTGTCTTGAATTGCACAGAATTGTGTGGTTAAGTAGAGAGCAGTGTTTAATCTCTGTGAGACCTATATGTCCTTATTTGTAAATTAAGCTAGTTCATCTTTAAAGTTCTTTTGAATTATAGAAGTCTGTTATCCAACTGTGTTCTATGGATTGGGAAGATTGAACTATCCGATCTCTAAATTCCTTTTCCAACTCCAATATTCAAAGATTTTATAATATTGAGTTACAAGTAATCTGCACAGAAGTGATAGATTGAACTTGTACAAGTTCTTGAAGGGAAAACGTGTAGAAGAAGAAGATTGAGAACAGAAGCAACATCCAGTTATCCGATACAAGAAAGAGAAACCACTGAAAGTGACATAAAAATCAGTCTCAGAAGTAGGAGAGACTTCCCTGCCAGTCCAGTGGTTAAGACTTTGCGTTCCCAATGCACGGGGCATGGGTTCAGTCCCCGGTCGGGGAACTAAGATCCCGCATGCTGCACAGCATGGCCCAAAAAAAAAAAAAGTAGGAAAGATAATAATAGGAGGGGTGACAAATTCAGATGCCTAGAGGAGCCAGGCAGATAACATAAATAAGTGAAGTGGTCATGTGGTAAGTATGAGGGAGCAGTGGAGACTGGAGAGGCCACAGCCCATCCGAAGAAGTCAGCAGTCTCTGGTTACCAATGCAGCTGAAAATCCAGATTTTTGTTTGAAATCTCATGATTTTTAAATGTGGGCAACCAATTCAGATTCTTTTAAAGCTCTATGCAGGTACACACACACACACACACACACACACATATCTATAGGGGCGCACACACACACACACATATCTATAGGGACACACACACACACACACACACACACACACACACACACACACACACAATCTATAGGCCAGATTTGTTGGGCCAGTCTTTAGCCTCTCTAGTATAGTACCAAAGAGGAACTCTTTTCCCACCCTCAAATCATACATACTTAAGTATAATTTTAGTGGAAGAGGTTCCTGTTCCTGTTCATACCAGTTCTATAATATCAATCCCAACCCTCTTGGTACTTCCGGGGCTTTGCCCCATCAGTTATACCCTTCCCTTCCTCTTTTTCTTTTCTTATTTATTTATTTATGCTGCGCACAGCCTTTTTCTAGTTGTGGCGAGCAGGGGTTACTCTTCGTTGCAGTGCGTGGGCTTCTCATTGCGGTGGCTTCTCTTGTTGCAGAGCACGGGCTCTAGGCGCACGGGCTTCAGTAGTTGTGGCTCGCGGGCTCTAGAGCGCAGGCTCAGTAGTTGTGACACACAAGCTTAGTTGCTCCGCAGCATGTGGGATCTTCTCGGACCAGGGATCGAACCTGTGTCCCCTGCATTGGCAGGCAGATTCTTAACCACTGCGCCACAGGGGAAGTCTCCTTCCTCTGTTTTCAACTTTTCCCTTTCTACTTGCATCTTTCCTTCAGTCTAAGAACATGTTTAAGTCTCTCCACTGCTCCATTGTCCTATAATTCCTTCTAGGTACTTTCTAGAAAGTTTTATTTCGTTTTCTCTTTTTCCCTTCTCCAACAAATTTCATAACAGAATTAACTGCATTTGCTATTTCTATTCTATCTTTTCCCATTATAAGTTGGCTTCACTCTTCAACTCACTGTAGTCTAAGGTCAGCCTTCACCATTCCACTGAAGCCTTTCTGACCGGGGCAAAGGTCTCTGTTGCTAAATTCACTAAACTGCTCCGACTGGGCTAAACTCCTCAGAGATCAAGTATTATCTTTTGCACCTAACTAAAAGGTGTTCCATCAAAGTTTATTAAACCAAACTGGAAACTGTTTTCAAGAAAGAAGGATGGTCAGCATCATCAAACTTGCGAAAAGATCAAAGACTGTGTTGGCCAAATAAAACCCATTAGATTTTAAGATAAGGAGATTGTTGGTAACTTTTGAGAGGGTAGTTTCAACAGAGGGAATTGGTAAATATATTGCTGTGGTTTATAAAGAAAGGGGTTGTGGGGCTTCCCTGGTGGCGCAGTGGTTAAGAATCTGCCTGCCAATGCAGGGGACGCGGGTTCGAGCCCTGGTCTGGGAGGATCCCACATGCCGCGGAGCGGCTGGGCCCGTGAGCCACGGCCGCCGAGCCTGCGCGTCTGGAGCCTGTGCCCCGCAACGAGAGGCCGCGATAGTGAACCCACATGCCGCGGGGCGGCTGGGCCCGTGAGCCACGGCCGCCGAGCCTGCGCGTCTGGAGCCTGTGCCCCGCAACGAGAGGCCGCGATAGTGAAAGGCCCGCGCACCGCGATGAAGAGTGGCCCCCACTTGCCGCAACTAGAGAAAGCCCTCACACGAAACGAAGACCCAACACAGCCAAAAATAAATAAATAAATAAATAAAAATAAAATCCTTACCTCTACTTTGAAAAAAAAAAGAAAGAAAAGAAAAGAAAGCGGTTGTGAAGTGAGGACAGGGGATATAAATCATGCAGAGAAGTTTGGCACTACAGGGAAGAAAAATCAAGCGGAAATACTGGAGAAATAATGCCAGTTGGAGTTCCTAAGATTGAGAAAATCATGGCATGTTTGTAGGTAAAGGGGACAAAACCAGAAGCATAGGAGATACTGAAAATGCTCGAGAAAGGGAACACTTGAACACGCATCATCAGAGGGGACGGGAGAGAGTTGAGAAATCAGCCAGTTGAAGAGACTGGTTGGCCTTTGCAAGGAAGTGAGAAGTCTCCTCCTCTGAAGTAGGCAGCAGGGTTAAAGGCACAAGTCATAATTATATACAGACCCTTGAGGTAGGAAAGGTGGTGTAGGAGAGCTCCTGTGGACTTTTTCAGTCAGATGGAAGCAAGGTTACATGTCTCCAGTAAATGGGGTGGTGTACCAGAACTATAGATAGCTGGTGATCTAAGAGACATTATTCTTTACTGGCTATACTCCTTTTGCTCACTGTGTATTGTTTCCTGGGGGTTCTGTATTTGCTGCCCTTTCTTCTTTACTCCTTTTCAGGGAAGTGTCATCTAGTCCTGAGGTTTAAGCAAGCACGTAAATGCTGATGACTCCCAGTCTATGTCAGTAGCTTAAATCTCTCTCTTGAGCTTCAGATCTATGTATCCAGCTACCTATATAACATATCCCCGGGGTATTTTACGGATTAAACTGAACAAAAACTCAGTATCTCCAGGACTGAAACTTAATTTCTCCTAAATTGCTTATCACAGCTAATGGTCACAATACTTTCTCTGTTGCCCAAGCCAGATACATGTCTTCATCTCTCTCTCTCTTTTTCTCTCTCCCTCTCCTTCTCTCTCTTTCTCCAAATGTGTGCCTAGGTAGATAGGCATTTAAAAGACTGGGAACACACTTATATTTTGTGTATTATGTTTTCTTTTTCACTTACTAATGTCATAATCATTTTATCATGTCAGTAATTGATTTTCTATATTTTTAGTGTCTGCATAGTATTATCTCCTACGCATGATATTCTACTGCCCCGTTGAAAATTCTGTTTGTTTCCTTTTTTTCTATTATAAATAGCACTGAACATACATGTACGTATTTTATTTCCTTAGACTGAATACTTAGAACTGAAAATGGAAGGCCAAAGAGTATGCACGTTTGAAAAGCTTTTAACACATATTGCCAAGTTGGCCTTCCAGAAAAATTGTACTAGAAGTATATGGGTAGCATTCATTTGCCTGTACTTCTGCCAACATTGGATGTTAACACCTTTAATTTTTGCTGATATAATAGATTATATTTGGCCCTCCAACTCTCAGCCCCTGTCTTTCCCCAAAATCCTTTATCCTTTGCTTCTCACAACTCCCCTGAGATACACAACTCACTTGAAAGGCCGAGGGGGAAGTTACACCAAATTTCCCATAGAGATAATTCTCAATCTTCTGCCCTTTCTTTAAGCCTCTAGCCCGATTTTTGCTGCTTTCATGCACAGTGGTTTCTAGACTATTCTATATGAGCTTCCAAAATCTGTTTTTGGTGACTCTTTAGTGTTTTCTCTTATCTCCCTCTTTTCCTAAATTCCTGTCTCTGAAAAGTCGTTTCTTCTCCCTCCTTGAAGGTTGACCCTTCCGAAGCACTCCTGCCCTTCCCTTCTCCCCTAGAACCTTTGCCTTATTTGAGCAGTATCTTCCATTAATAGAGTATTAATGTCCTTCCTCTTCCAGCAAATATAGTTAAATCTCTCCTATACAAGAAAAGAGTTCCATCACCCTTTTTTAATTTTTTTTTTTTTTTTGCGGTACGCGGGCCTCTCACTGTTGTGGCCTCTCCCGTTGCGGAGCACAGGCTCCGGACGCGCAGGCTCAGCGGCCATGGCTCACGGGCCCGGCCGCTCCGCGGCATGTGGGATCTTCCCGGACCTGGGCACGAACCCGTGTCCCCTGTATCGGCAGGCGGACCCTCAACCACTGCGCCACCAGGGAAGCCCCATCATCCTTTTTACCTTCTCAAACTTCTACCTTCTTTTCTCCTTTTTTTCATCATCAGACTTTTCTAAACAGTAATCAAGAAGTGTCTACTGGGCTTCCCCTGGTGGCGCAGTGGTTGAGAGTCCGCCTGCCAGTGCGGGGGACGCGGGTTCGTGCACCGGTCCGGGAAGATCCCACGTGCCGCTGAGCCTGCGCGTCCGGAGCCTGTGCTCCGCAACGGGAGAGGCCACAGCGGTGAGAGGCCCGCGTACCGCAAAAAAAAAAAAAAAAAAAAAAGTGTCTACTGACTCTCATTTACCTCTCACCCCTTGAATTACGTGTTCCAGCCCTTTTTCTCTCCTGAAACTGTAGTCTTCAAGGTCCCAAACAGTCTCAAAGTCATATTGAAAATCTTGGTCTCTGTTGTCTTCCTTCACGTCTTAGTAGCTTGTGATGCAGAGCCATGGCCTCCATCCTGAGGCCGTCTTCTTCTGGCTGTGTGGCTCTGCTTTCTCCCGGTTCTCCTCTCAAGAGAACGTCTGTAATTCTTCAGGCCCTCTAAGTGTTTGTGTGCCTCAACCCTCATCTCTTCTCTCTCTCTCCCCTCTCTCTTTGGGTTTTCTCACCTACTTCTGTGGCTTCAGTGATCTTCTTTACATCGATGACTCACAGCCTCTTGAATTCCAGACCCAAATGAGATAGTTACCTGTTAGACAGCTCTACCTGGATGTAACTCCTCAGATTCCACAAGTCCCGTATTGAATTCGTGAGCCAACAACCCCTTCCCCTCCGCACTCAGAAAAATCTGCTCTCCCACCATGTTTCCCATTTCAGTTAATGCTGTCACCATACTTTTTTTTTTTTAATTTATTTATTTATTTTTGGCTGTGTTGGGTCTTCGTTTCTGTGCGAGGGCTTTCTCTAGTTGCGGCGAGCGGGGGCCACTCTTCATCGCGGTGCGTGGGCCTTTCACTGTCACCATACTTTTAATGGTCATGTTCAAAATCATAATCTAATAGTTACCAGGTATTGAGTATCTGCTGTATGCCAGGTTCTTTCCATACACAGTCAAATCCAATCCTCTTACAATAATTGTGTACAGTTGACTTACTATTCCCATTGTTATAGATGAGGAAACTACTAGAAAGTGGTGGTATTCACGAGTCTAGTTAGTGGTAAAGCCTCTGTGTGGTATTTCACCACATAATTTCTTCCTGCTCCTCTACCATATCCAGCCAGTTTCCAGGTCCCCTGAATCTCTGCGTGTTCACTGTACATCTGCCCCTTCTTTATCTGCCCACCACCTCCTTCAGTCAGCCTTTGTTCTTTTTGCCTAGAAATTAGCAAACCCTCTTCAACTATCACTGACAGATTTCATTCTAAAGCATAGTTTTAAACATATCATTCCTTGTAAGTAAAAATCCGAAATTGCTCTTGGTGCTGAATGAAGTTCTAACCCTTTAGCTTGGCACCCAAGGCTCTCCACCCTCTAATGCCAGCCTTTCATCCTGCAAGTGCCCTTTGTGGACCTATATTCCATCTAGCCAAAACATGAGCCTTCAACATGCCCTGAACTCCTAACCCAGTCTTTGTTCTTGCTATTGCTTCCCTCTTTAATTCCTTTTCTTCCTTATCTAACCCCCCCATATGTGTCTGTTGAAATCCTACCCACACTCAAAGCCCAATTCAGATGCCACCTCCTACCTAAAACCCCTTCAAATCCTCTAAGGGACATTTTAGTTCTACCTCTTCCAACCCCCACTCTTAGTATTTTTTGCTTTTCTTTGTCATATTTTTCCTTGTCTCAGAGATATTTTTGTAAATGTTTGTCTTCCCAACTAGTCTCTTATATTCTCAAAGGATATGGACTGTTTCTTAGCTATCTTTGTTCCTCTTACCTTAACCCCGCCCCCGCGCACCCCTCCCCCCGCCCCCCACTAGGCAGTGTTCAAAGCAGTCATGTGTTGTGTGTTAAATTTTAGTTTGGCTGATTTGAACCAATCAAATAAACATTTGGTCCATTCTTGTTAATCCTTCAACTTCCACATTCCAGTCTCTGTCAGGTGAGCTGTTGTACTGTGATTCTAGACTTAGTGACCTTGTCGGAGGGAGTCATTCCTGGAAACTGGAATAGATCAGAGATACCCCTAGGAAGAGAGATTATTTTCTCCCATTGGATTCCGACATAAATAAATTTTGCCGACTTTTACACAGTCAGTTCTATTCCAAGTGTTGGGTAGAGGGGAGCAGTGTTCCAGGCTTTGGAGTCAGCCCAGGTCCCACCACTTACTAGTATGACTCAGAACATATTGCTTAACCTCTTGGAGTCTCTGGGAGTACTTACCTTGTAGAGTTGTGAGGAGTCAATATAATGCAATTAAATCACTTAGAGTAGTGCCTAGCAAAGATTAAGTGTTTAATAAATGTTAGATATTATAGTAACAGTAGGAATTATAAAATACATTCAAAATGGGTTTTATCTATCTATACTTTAGTATGAATGTGCCTGCCTTTCTGGAAATCCACATCAGTGTAGATTAAATGACTCTACTTCCCAGCTTCTCTTCCCAGCCCAGGTCAGCCCTTCCAGCCCCTCTCCTTCCTCTCTCCTCACTCTCCTCCAGTGTGGAGGAGGATATTGCCATAGCCTTGCATGGCCACCAGGAGGAGCATTTGTGCCAAAGGAGGAGTTCCAACTCTCCCGCAGGAAAAAGTCGGCTTGAGTCTCCTGGCCACATACGCTGCCCTCTAGGGCATGTTGCTCGGTAGTGTGCTATTTTGCGATGCCACCACTTCCATCTCCTTGTCCCCTCCTCCTCCAGGCATACATGGGGCTCTCTAGTTCTACATTTCCATTCTCTTCTTTCAGACAGCCTGCTCTAAAGGAATGAACCCTGGATGAGAGCCAGGAGACCTGTGACTTACCCAGCTTTGCCACTGATTAGCTAACTGCTTGACTTTCTTTAGCATTCGTTTCCTCACCTGTGAAATGATGATACTAACACCTGCCCTGTGAGCCTCACTAGGTTGCTGTAAAACTTAAATATCCTGACATATGTTGACACTGTTTATTAACTATAACATGCCACAAAGGTTATACCTTTGTCTAATCTCATGCTGTGTCATCGCTCCCTTCCACTGTCTTTGCGGTCTATGCTCTTCATTCCCATCAACCCTGTGCCTCAAGTTGGAAACTCATGGTCAGGAAGGGAATACAGAGCACAGCTTCTCTACCTCTGCTAACAAAAAGGAATGAGTTTCAACCATAGCAAGAGATTGAAAGGCTGGAGCCTCTTTTAACAGGGAGAAAAGGGCAGAGAGGGAACTGTCTAGAGCAGCATGAAAGCAGGGATACCTAGAAACAAACAGAGGGATGGGGTGACTTGCTCCATAATTGGCCAGAGGGAAGGCTTAGCATATTTTTGCTAAAGGGTTAAGGGCATCAGTGAATAAAAGAATGAATGTAGGACTTCCCTGGTGGCGCAGTGGTTAAGAATCCGTCTGCCAATGCAGGGGACACTGGTTCAAGCCCTGGTCCGGGAAGATCCCACATGCCGCGGAGCAGCTAAGCCCGTGCAGAACTGCTGAGCCTGTGATCTAGAGCCCGCGAGCTACAGCTACTGAGCCCACGTGCCACAACTACTGAAGCCCGCGTGCCTAGAGCCTGTGCTCCGCAACAAGAGAAGCCACCACAATGAGAAGCCCGCGCACCACAACAAAGAGTAGCCCCTGATCGCCGCAACTAGAGAAAGCCCGCACGCAGCAACGAAGACCCAATGCAGCCAAACATAAATAAATAAATAAATAATTTTTTAAAGTTAAAAAAAAAAAATGGGGCTTCCCTGGTGGCGCAGTGGTTGAGGGTCCGCCTGCCGATACAGGGGACACGGGTTCGTGCCCAGGTCCGGGAAGATCCCACATGCCGCGGAGCGGCCGGGCCCGTGAGCCATGGCCGCTGAGCCTGCGCGTCCGGAGCCTGTGCTCCGCAACGGGAGGGGC
>NW_021145318.1:95144-177629 GCF_002837175.3 Physeter macrocephalus
GCAACGGGAGAGGCCACAACAGTGAGAGGCCCGCGTACCGCAAAAAAAAAAAAAAAAAAAAATTTAAAAATTAAAAAAAATAAATAAATAAATAAAGTTAAAAAAAAAAAATGAATGAATGTATTGGGACTTCCCTGGCGGTCCAGAGGTTTGGACTCTGTGCTTCCAGCTTCTGGGGCCCAGGTTCTATACCTGGTTGGGGAATTAGGATCCCGCAAGACGCGCGGTGCAGCCAAAAACAAAAACAAAAACAAACAACAACAACAAAAACCCGAAAACAGGCAAAGAATGAATGTATAAATGAATCTGCATGAATGAGTGAACTGTGGTCCCTCCCTAGGGTAAGGTATTTAAGGTTTTGGGACACTAGGTGGCAGCACAAGGCAAGAAACCAAGAGATTAGACGCGGCACCTCCTCTGTATTCCCCTGACTTTAAGCACCTTTTCCCTTTCTCTACCTACATTCTTTCAAAGGATGACACTCTCTGACGGTAAAGATGCAGACAGGGAAGAGAAAATCTGAGGGGAACCAAATGCATATTTCCTAGGGTCGTTTTCAAATAGCCCCTGGGGTTGGAGTGTTCCAGCTTTCAAAAGGGCATTTAAAAAAAAAAAAAAGGAAAATTCAGAACACTGCATGAGAAATCTGGATTAGGGTAAGGAGGCATTCAGATAGGACTCCCAATCTAGACTGATTGGGAAAAGAACTGTGGCAGGAATCTTTATTTTTTTCCTTTTTTAAAATCAAATAATGGTATTCTGAGGAAGATAGTGCCTCACCCATTCCTGCCTCAGGACACCAAAGACATGTCTCCTCCCAATTTCTCCGTAGATAGAAAGCCCATAGCATTTCTCAGCAAAGCAAAAGCAAAGCAGAAATCAGGAGTGTAGTTAATGGAAACTCTTCATTTTATCCTCCCATCAAGTATTGGTTCTTTGCTACAGGAAAGAAGGCTCTGCCAAAAGCCGGGGGCCAACGAGTAAACCCCCATCTCAGCCAGGAAATCCTGAAAAGCTACCGTGGTACAAAGCAGGGAGTTGATCATGCCACCTTTGCCACCATAACGTAAGTCTTCTGTGTCGTGAACATCATCCCAGTGGAAATATGCTGCCTTCTCCTTAGTTTCACTCTGCTTGGTTTTGTAACTCTAAGACAAAATTCCCCTTTCTATATCATTTCCATTTCTCCTGTTGCTCTGTTCAGCATCCGATTTTAGCAGGCATCCATGGATGTGCAGCCCAGTGCTGCCCCTCCAAATTTCCTTTAGCACAGTAGAACAAATGCCACCAGCTTATCCTGTTTTCTCTGTCTATGGGCTATGACTCCTTGATTCTCCCTGTTTCTTCCAGACCTCACTTCTTCCCATGCTTTTGCTTTGAACTGTAACACTTACACTGTTTTTGTAATAATGCATATAAAGCACTTGAAACAGAACACTCATTTATTCATTCATTCAACGAATTATTTATCAAATGCCTGTTATACTCTTCTGGGCACTTGATAGAGAAATGAACCAAACGGGCATGACTCCTGCCTTCATGGAACTTTCAAGGAAGCTTATAGTTTTCAATTTAAGCTGACACATCCACTGCTTTGTGTCAGAATCTTGGCACTGGAAGGAGTGTTTGAAACAGCTAGTTCAATCCCTTACCCAAATCAGAAATTCCTTCCTCTATGTCTTTGACGGGTGGCCATTATTAACAAAACATTCTCTATATTTGGTCTTTTCTGGCCATTTATACATTCTCCTTCATGCCAAATCTGCTTCCTTATTTCCAGTCACCGATTCTTCTCCTGCACTATTTTTTTTTATATCTTTATTGGAGTATAATTGCTTTACAATGTTGTGCTAGTTTCTGCTGTACAACAAAGTGAATCAGCTATACATATACATATATCCCCATATCCCCTCCCTCTTGCGTCTCCCTCCCACCCTCCCTCTCCCACCCCTCTAGGTGGTCACAAAGCTTCGAGCTGATCTCCCTGTGCTATGCAGCAGCTTCCCACTAGCCATTCATTTTACTTTTGGTAGGGTATATATGTCAGTCTACTCTCTCACTTCGCCCCAGCTTCCCCTTCCCCCACCCCGCCACCGTGTCCTCAAGTACATTCTCTACATCTGCGTCTTTATTCCTGCCCTGCCACTAGGTTTATCAGTACTGTTGTTTTAGATTCCATATATGTGCATTAGCACGTGGTATTTGTTTTTCTCCTGCACTATTAGTCTGTCCATTTTCTTTCTTTTTTTTTAATTGGGGTACAGTTGTTTTACAATGTTGTGTTAGTTTCTCCTGTATAGCGAAGTGGAGTTCCCTGTGCTATACAGCGGGTTCTTATTAGTTATACATATTAGTGTATATATGTCAATCCCTAGTCTGCCCCTCTTCTACATGATGGCCCATTGAAAGTTAAAAGTTAAAAACAGATATCATGTCTTGTATTTTCCATGTGCCAGTCACTTTAGTGGGTGTTTTCATATAATCTCATTTAATCCTCACTTACTGTGCAGCCAATGTCATTCTCACCTTACTTACTAATAAGGAAACTGAAGATGAGACAGGTGAAGTAACCCGCCCATGGTCATACCCCTTATATATCACAGAGCCCCCTGTTTTTAGCTAATCCTCTTCTCAGTGCTATCTTATATGTTAGTATCTCACTTCAGATGAAGCCAGTTCAAAGAGCAGTAACATTCTTCATCTTTCTTGATCTGGATGTGATTCTTCCCCTCATAAAGCCAAAGACCACGTTAGCTTTTAGCAGTTACATGATGGTATTGGTTCATAATGAGCTTATGATTACCTAAATGTTCAAGTCTTATTGATATGCATTACTGTGAAGCATGGTCTCTCCCATTCTCTCCTTTCCCTACATTCTGCATGTTCAGGTCCTATTCATCCTTCAAGGCCCACCCAGCTCATGCCACCCCCTTAATGAAATCTTCCTGATTCCACATTATGCCAATTGAATATTATCTCTTGGGCTTCGCTGTGGCACAGTGGTTAAGAATCCGCCTGCCAATGCAGGGGACACGGGTTCGAGCCCTGGTCTGGGAAGATCCCACATGCCATGGAGCAACTAAGCCCATGCACCACAGCTACTGAGCCTGCACTCTAGAGCCCACGAGCCACAACTACTGAGCCCATGCGCCACAACTACTGAAGCCTGCGTGCCTAGAGCCCGTGCTCCGCAACAAGAGAAGCCACCGCAATGAGAAGCCCGCGCGCGCACTGCAAGGAAGAGTAGCCCCCACTCACTGCAACTAGAGAAAGCCCGCGTGCAACAACGAAGACCCAACGCAGCCAAAAATAAATAAATAAAATTTTAAAATTTTTTTAAAAGGACCTCTTGCTCTCCCCTTAGAATTTCTATCTCGTTTTCTGAGCACACATCATGTCCTGCTATGTACGTCAGTAATCTGTGTCCTTGTCTTCACTCTTTAACCAGGGCATATGCCTCATTCCCTTTTGTGTCTCTTAGTGCTTTGTACATAGAAGTATCCAGCCACATTTGCCAAATGAACAAATCTTATAACTGGGAAGTTAACATCGTGTCCCTAAATGTGCAAATGCTTTACACACTGCTGTTAAATTTCTTGAGCAAAGGCTTTCTAACTTCTCTATGGTGTTGGGGCACAGTCCCTGCTCTGTCTTGCGCAGTGTTTTGTATAGAACACCCGCCAGGAACTGTGTATTACCTCATTGATTTTTCACAGCAGTCCTGTGAGGTAGGCATTATCTCTGTTTTACAAATGAGGAAAATGGAGAGTCAGAGAGTTGAGGATCCAGACCCAAGATCACCTAGCTAGTAAGCAGCAGAGCTGGAATGATTCAAACTGAGATCATTCTGACTCCAATGTCTGTGTTATTTCTGTCACTATGCTGCTTTTCTAAAGTAAAACATGTGCCCCTTCTGGAGACCAAGTGTGTTTGGGGCAGTCGCCCCAAACAGGGAGTTAGTTGTTGGCCGAGGTGGGGAGACCTGCCTCTGCAGATTGTCCTGGAGATGATAAAGCAGGCTGCTGGGAGCCCCTTTAGGTTCTTGAGCAGGTCAGAAAATGGCTAAAAATAATGGTTGAGGGACAGAATGGGTTAGAAGTGGCCAAGACACAGGAAACAGTGGGAAGAGACTGGCTATTCTTTGTGTGTGGAACTCTCTCCTGATTTCCTCTTGAATAATTCTCTCATCTTCTGCAAGTCTTTGTTCAAATGCCACCTTCTCAGTGAGGCCCTATCCCTCACTCCCTTACCCTGTTTTATATTTCATTTATTTTCTATGGCACTTATCACCTTTTAATAAATAACTTGCATGATCTAATTCCTGGAGCCAATTTGCACATACATATTCCTCCTGGTTCAGCCATAAATAAACTTCCCGTGAGGCTCCTCCTAAGCCTCTCCCTCCACCATTTATGAAGCCGCTTTTGGCAACAGAGTAATAACAAAGAAGAGAATAAACGTGAAAAGCCCGTAGAAGAAATGACTTTTAGATGGAATTAAATTAGTCCTTCTGTGGATTTTCGTGTCCTCTTCCCCACAGATCTGCCAAGTGAGGGATGAAAGTTAGATTTCAATAATTATTTCCCAACAGTCACAGGTGGGAGAAACTTGAAGAGACTAGAGAGAAAGAGCGACCAAAAGTGGGCTGGGGCAAGGTGGCCTCAGAGCTGAGACAGCAGGCCAGTGGGGCACAGAACAGGCTGTCCCACACCTCCACAGGGGGCTGATCCTCAGAGACCCCCAGAGCCCCGGGCCCGCCCCTCTCCCCGATTCCCATCGTCGCAGGCTCCCGAGAAGAATGCCGGTCAGGAGCATAAGTGACCTTTCACACCTCAGACAAGCTAAGTTTGTTTTCTCCTTTTCTGTCCAGCCCGCAGCAGGAGGGAGGGGGAAATGGGATGGGCCTTGTCGAACTTTCTCCCGCTACAATACCCCAGAGGAGCTGAAGTGGAGAGAGTAAAGGATCTATTTATTTTGGCTCAGGAGGGACAATGTAAGCAGATGGTCTTTGATGGGATTAGCGGCGTAATCTCTAAGACCCTGGTAAATTGGAAAATGATCCATTATATTCCAGGAACCTTTGGCGGCTTCAGCTCCTGGGGAGGGAGGGGCAGGGCCCGGGGGCACCTTGTTAGAAAGGACCCCCCTCCGGGGAGCAGCCAAATCTTGCACAGAGCATTTGGGAAGAAGTTCGTTAGCTGGGCGATGGAAGCCCCTCTCCACTTGAGAGAGCACAGAAATAAGAATTCTCCCAGTGCCCTCTCAGAGCCTCTTTTTTCTTCTTTTCCCTCCTCCTTCTCCTGGGTGTGCTGGGGTGTCTTCACCAACGGCCTCTGCCTCCAACACTTTCCATTCCCAGGAACTCTTCTTTGGGGAAAGATATTGGGTCTCCTGCCTTGGGAGGTCAGAAAATTCTTCTTAGAATCCAAATGATAACCCTCCCAGTGGAATCTCAGTCCATTTCCCACTCCCTCCACTGGGACTCCCTCCACTGTCCATAGACTTGAAAGCCAGGCAGAGAAAGAGCCAAGAGGAGGGGGAAAGGGCAGGGATTAGGGAGGGGGGAGAAATGTGAAAGGGGAGGTAAGGTGATAATGAGCCACTCTGCTCAACCCTTCATCCTTTTAACTCACCTCAATCCCCCCAGAGCCCAAGTGCCTCCACACCTAGGATCCCCTCCATCTGGAGACTCTGGGCCTCTGAGTTGGAGGCGTATGGGAGACGCATTCACTCTGAGGTGTGGTGCAGTAGCTAGGGTCATATAAGCTATTTGTAGTGTGTCGTGTGTAAGTTATTTGTAGTTCCTCACAACTAAGCGAGGAAAATTGAAATCGAAAAACTGGAAAGCCTAAGGTCACCCACTTCAGTAAGTGACAGAACAAGGACTGAAACTTGATTTCATTATATTGTGAGATCTACTCGTGTTGATAAACATGTCTAAATTTTTATCTGAACTACTGCACAACATTTTATTTATTTATTTCAGTATTGAAGTAATTTCCAAAACTTTATTGTTACAACCATTCTTGAACAGATATCTGCTTGGAATTGTATCAGATTTATAGATTTAACTTGGGGGATTAAAAACCAAAACACAAATAGTCAAATATGCATTTTTCCATACATAGAATCTCCACAATTCTTTGAAAATAAGTATGTAAATAAGGAAAGTTGGTGGTGGGAAGGGGCAGATAGAAAGGCAGCACAGGTTATTCAGTTCCAAGTAAAAATTCCAACACTTTTGAGTATATTAAACTCTAAGAGATGTAACAGTTGACTGGTGAGGGAGGGTTCCAGGAGGAATTCCACTTGTACAGCATTTTGTTTCAGGCTATTTCAACGTACTGAGGTATGTTTTATTTATTTTAGTATCATTTTTTAAAAGGGTGACACTTTGTTATGTGTGTATTTGTTTATTTGAGATAATTTGAGGCTGACACAAGGATTTGTAGACTGGTTAAAACAAGAAGGCAGAGTGAAGAGGCAGCAAGCTACAGCCATTCCTCACCTCCTAAGCCCCCCTCCCCGCCAGCAAATATGAAAATTTCTCCCAGCAAATATGAAAATCAAACCGTTGACATAACAATCCTGGACTGGAAGAAACTTACTATTTCTTGAGTGTCTATGAGGGGCCAAACAGGTACACACTGGGTGCATTAACGCACCGAGTTCACAACCCAAGGAAGTATGTTTCCTCTCCTGCATGTTACCTGTTTAGAACAGAGGCTCAGAGAGTTTAGGTAACTGGCTTAGAGTCACACAGCCAGCTAAGTGGCAGGGCTGCCACTGCAGACTGTGCTCTTCACAACACCTTGCTCTTCCATCAGGCTGTCTGGCCTCATGTCATCCTCTGCCCAGAGCACCCTGCCTGGCTATTCACCCCCCTGGGAAGTCCTCTGCCTCCCTGTTCTGGGTTTCTTCCACAGAAGGAGGCTACTCCTCGCCTCCCGCCCCCACAGCTGGTGCCTTTCTCTCAGGTTGGCCCGCACCCTGCTGAAAATTAATACACAGTATGTTTACTGATGAAGTCCAAAATGTTCTGGGGTGAGACTGACTGACTCGCCAAACCTGGGTTGGTCTCATTCCTTCCTGGCTCTGATCGTCTTTCCACTGGAAAGACTGGTGACTCCTAGCCCCAGACTCTCCTTCTATAAAGGAGGAAATAACTTGGCCAAGGCCACATAGTTGGTCCTAGCAGCCTGTTCCCCACCAGTCCATGGATACAGGGACCAGGAGAGAGACTAGGGTAGGTATTTATTCAGGTGTTCGGAGAGTAAAATGGCCACTGAGTCAGCTGGCGCTTGTGGGTGAGCTCTGAACTCAGCCAAGCCTCTTGGTGGCTGTGATTCCAGAAATGGCTCTGCACCTTTATCTGGAGGACTTTAGCTTGCCGGGTGCATCTCTTAGGCACCTTCTCTGTGCCCTAAGATGTTACAGCTTCCCCATCGCCTCACACTCTCTCTATCACCTTTCCCTGCTTCTGAGAGCCACAGACATGTTCAGCGGAGTCTGCACGTTCCTAATTCTCTGAAGCCTGTTGCAGGCTACCATGTTATGGTCTCCCCATCCGCTACTGGAAGCCCAGGGTCTAAGGGCAGAATTCAGCAGCTTTGGAAGATAAGGTCAAGGGCCCCCAGCGGTGCTTCAGGGAGAGAGGATATCATTGCCTCCGCCAAACTCCTTGAGGGGCTCGGCTGCCCTTCCACCACCTTTCTCCGACTCCCTTTTCCCCTTTATCTCTGTTTCCTTTTCTCCAGCATTTCTTCCTCTCTTATCCGCCCCGTTCTTGGCCCCGTCTTTTCTCCTCTTTCTCTCTCATCTTCCTTCTCCTCATCTTGCCAGGCTCCCCTGACACCCTAGCTGCTCCTGGTTATTAATTACTCACCCCCCTGGCCCTGCACCACAGTCCGGGACTTCCTGTCTGGGGCTGGGGCCCTGAGCTGCCGGCAGGGTGGGCGCCGCCGCGTCCCCCAAACCCCACGCTGTCAACAGGCCGGTTTTCCCGTGGCTCCGCTTGGCGCCACGAACCCAGAGAAGCGCCTACAAGGGCCTCGCGGCCAAGAACATGAACCTTGAGGGGAACTGACCCTGACAGTCGGGGGATGTAGGGGGGGGTAGGAGGATCATTCTTGGTTTTATTTTCCCCGGGGGTGAGTTCAGTAGCGGAGGTGGGGGGCAGAGGTGGTCCTCTGTGCCATCGCTGCTGGCGGAGCGAGTCGGGACTAACAGACCCTCCAGCGGGGCTTTTCGCCGCACCCGGGTCCGGGGAGCGGGCGGACGAGCAGAGGAGGCCCCGGGGGCTTGGCTTGGGCCGAGCGCAGCCGCCCGGATTCCCGAAGCTCTCAAACGCCGACTCGCCCCGTCTAGGCCCCCTTTCCCCTCCGGCGCCTTGGAGTCGTTTCTTTTCCATTTTGTTTCCTTGCCGTTTCTATAATTTAGTTTAACATTTTAAATGCCTTTGGTATGTTTCCTTTTTATTTCATTTAGTGTTATTTTATCTCGTTTGTTTTAACGTGTTATTTCTTTTCAAAGAGATTTTGTTTTTCCCTTTTCTCTCTTTCCGATTCTCTATTTTCTTCTGCTCACTTCTCTCCTGGGCTCTTCTCGTGCTTTCATTTCCTCTCCTGGGCGCCCGCAGCCCTGCGGCTCTCGCGTCGGAGGCGTCCGCGGTCGTCCCGCCCTGGGGAGGAAACGAGTGTCCCCCACCCCTCGCCCTTCGCACCCGGAGCCCCCTCGGCGCCGCCCGGCGGGTCCGCGCCCCGTGCGGCTGCGGAGCTTGGACTTTGTCGCAAGCGGGAGCCGGAACCGCTGCTGCCCGCGAAAGCGCGGAGAAGAGGCAGGGGCGCCGGCTGGGGCTGCACGGGCGTGCTCCTGCCTGGCTTTGGCCGGGCCCGGGCACCCGCAGTTCACACATAGAAGCCACAGGTCCACACACACTGGGATTCAGGGGCCCGCAGACCATGGTCCACGAGCCACAAAGACACCGAGGCTCACAGCCAACTCAAGGGCGTGCGCTGCGCAAGCACAGGGCACAGCGACAAACACAAACACCGAGATCAACAAATGTCACACATACAGCCCCAAACTACACACACACACACACACACACACACACACACACCAGTCACAGAGTGTCATACGGTCATATGGACATATATGTGATCATAGTACACATACACCAACCAGCACACACATGACTGTGCACTGCATATAGACATGAGGCAGAGACACACAAACCTACTTGTGCACACACGGCCGCTCAGGGGGCTTTCAGTGCTGACTACTCAACCCATCACAGTGGTGACCCTGGGGAGAGCTCCGGCAGTGGGGAGGGAACCTGCCTGGTCTCACCAGCAGGCACAGCAGTAGCCATATACACAGCCACCCAGAGTTCAGTAGCTCTGCCTGGACTAAGGCTGTAGGGGCTCCAAAGGTGGGGAATACTGGCTGCATTTTTTTTTTTTTTTTTTTTTTTTTTTGCGGTACGCGGGCCTCTCACTGCTGTGGCCTCTCCCGTTGCGGAGCACAAGCTCCAGACGCGCAGGCTCAGCGGCCATGGCTCACGGGCCCAGCGGCTCCGCGGCATGTGGGATCTTCCCGACGGGGCACGAACCTGTGTCCCCTGCATCGGCAGGCGGACCCTCAACCACTGCGCCACCAGGGAAGCCCTGGCTGCATTTTTAGCTGAGGGATCCAGCCCAGACCCCAGAGCCTGAGCCCCAGAAATGAGCATCGGACCTAAAGAACCCACTGTGAAGCAGACAGAAGCGGGCACTGCACCAAGAAAATGGCACTGTGTTAGAGTATAAAGCAGGCATGCGATATGTGTGCCAGTATGTATTCCGTGCCACATGTATCCCACACAGTGCCGGTGTTTGGCCAGGTGCCCACATGGAGACCATTATTTTTGTGAAAACGAGCAGAGGAGATGTATATGGTTCCAAGAATAAAAGTAACATATGT
The DNA here is from genome assembly GCF_002837175.3 of Physeter macrocephalus. Classification (NCBI taxonomy): domain Eukaryota; kingdom Metazoa; phylum Chordata; class Mammalia; order Artiodactyla; family Physeteridae; genus Physeter; species Physeter macrocephalus. The sequence continues at coordinate 105,108 of NW_021145318.1, forward strand.
ATACAAATATAGGTACCAATACACAACCAGGGAAATGTCAAGTAGAAAATCTCTCTCCAGATCATTGGTATCATTATCAAGCTGGCATGCTAGACCAAGCCTCTGTGGCAAGGTCTGTCTCCTTTCCAGGGCGACTGTGATTATTTGGTGCCATGGGAGCTCTTTGGTGAAAGACTGGTTTGTGGGAGAATCAGATGTATCTGACATATTATCAACCCATCAAAAGGGGAGATTTTGGCAGCTTTAGGGGGGAACTTTGGGGTAAAAAAACTATCTGAATTGCACCCCAGAAGTCCTGGGTTTGAAAGGTGCCCTGGGCTGTAGCAGCACCAGTGATGGCCAGACATGCCTGGCCGATGGTGGAGCCTGACTGCAGGTAGGTGCCGGTATGCATAGACTGTGCTGGATAAAAACATAAACCTGTTCATGCCATACACAAACCCTCTCTACACACGGACAGCTCTGAGAACCACACCAGGCAATGTGCAGTTACAGATGTCCAATTGGATTGCCAGAGAAGTTAATTTTGTAGGAGAGAAGATAAGAGATATTTAGGTGCACACACGGAGCTCTATAGTCTTGGAGCTCAGTTATTGTAACAGGAGAGCCACAGCAGCAGGAAAGTGCCTAGCGCAAAAGAGAAACACAGGCAGGTGAGTCCCTATCGTAGAATGCCAGCTGCATGGAGATGGGTGTCTAAGGGGCAGCCCCGTGAGGGATTCGATCCATTGTCCAGATGACTCCAGATGCATGCAGAGGGATGTGCCTGATGAAGCTGCAAATCTGCTCACCAAGTTCTGGGCTGAGCCTGGGGGAGAAACATGCAGAATTGAGGGCCACATCCCATGTCTCTAACGCGGGATAGAGAATGGAAAGCGTGGCCCTTGGGGCTGGCTGGCTGTCAGTCTCTGGATCTGCCCTGTCCTTGACTGGCTTTCTGGTGCCTCTTAGCACCTTTTTCTTTCACTCTTGCAGGTCGCGCTGTCTCTGGGTCGGTCTCTGCCTCTCTCAGTTTCTCTCTCTGTTCCGTTTGTCTGTGTTTCTCTCACTGCCTCTTCAATTCTTTTACTATTCCGTATTACAAGGCCACAGAGAAACACAGCCAGATCCAAGAGCAGATATAAAAGCAAATGCATATCGTAGATGCAGAGGTCATTGGTGATAAAGCGTATCCATCTTTGCTGGTCTATATAGGTTTATGTGACAGCACATTTTCATTTTTGTGTAAAAATCTAAGTAGAGCCTTGAAATTTTGTTTCCTTTCAGTCTTTTGGCTGCTCTCTCTTTGGGTGTTTCTGTCTCTGTCTCGTTTCTCTCAGGGACCCTTCCTCTTCTTCATTATATCACTTAAGAGCAGGCATTTTGGCCCTTGGACCCTGCCACAGTTTTGGTAATCCCCCCTTCCCTATATTGCCTTCTTCGAAGTTTGCCTCAGGTGGGCAAAGGTTTTTTTTGAAACAGACAGTTAGATTGCCACATTGCAAGTGGTACCTGGAGAAAGACGTTTGAAACATGATGGAGATACAAGAATATCTAGGGACATAAAAAGAGTTTTGGGGCCAAACAGAGATACTTCCTTAATTCACCTGGGGGCTGGAGGCTTCTTCTGAGTGGAGTGGAGGGAAGGATATAGGTGAGGCTCTGAAATCCCAGTCACTGGTCCATGGCTGCCATGGGCCAGCAGAATCCCACCCCGCAAGGCAGAGGAAGAGGTACCCAACTCCGTAGGGCAAGCGCTGGGAACAATATGATGGAAAAGCAATGAAAACTGTCAAGATCCCATTTCCCAATCTTGGACCCGGTATAAACAGTGTCTGAGTAAAAGAAGGATAGAACAGGAAAAGGGAGGGAGTGGTATGGCTGAGACCTTAGAGACAGATGCACCCCGTGGAGATCTAGCTGGGGAACCAGAGAGTGAGACAGCCCCTGAGAGGAGAGGAGGGGTTCCCGGCCCAGCCCTGATGGGAGAAAGGAAGTTGGAGAGTCGGACTTCCTTCATGCAATTTACGCTTATCCTATGGTGGTTAGAATAAATGATGCACCAAAAGCCTCTGCTGGGGTCCCTTGACCATTTACTAGGTGGTGGAAAGAGGGCAAAAGACTTGGGAATGTGGGTTGGGCTCTGGAGCCAGCAGAGGACTGGGGAAGGCCTCTGTCCTCGGGCTGCCCCAAGCCCAACCTGAGTGAACCTGGAAAGCTCATCCCTCCCGCCTCCAGATCCTTGTTTTCTCTCCAGATCTGGATTCTTCGTGCCTCTCTCTGTGTGAGTTCGCGACTCTGTTTCTGGCTTCTCTACTCCCTTGAACTGTGGATCTGTCTCTCTCCATTTCTGTCACTGCTTCGCAGATTTTCTGACTTCATCTGTCTCTGTTCTCAGGTCTCTGTCTCTCCGTACCCCCTCCCTTTGTTAATTCAAAGGGTTCTCACTGAGCCCCTCCCTAGGCTTCCCAGAATAACATTGAGTAAAATGAGATAAAACCCGCCTGTAGGTTTTTTTTCTTGTCCTACTCCCCTCAGCCCCCTCCTCCAAGGCTACAACCCCCTCTTATAATGTCAGATAATTGCTGGTGTGCAGCTCTGAGAAGCCAGAGCTGATACCAGGGAAGGAGCGGGTGGGGGGTGGGTGGGGGGAGAGAAATAAATAATAATCTGCTTCCATTCAGTGTATATAGGTTACCTGATTTGCATATATGCTAATATTGTTATAATTACCCTGCTGTTCTGGCCTATGATCAAGTTCTATAAATACATAGGATAGTAGAGCTAGGCCTAGCCACACCACCCTAAAATTTATCGAGTATACGTATGTATCTGTGTGCATTTCTGTGTACTCTAAATCTATGAGCCTTTCTTTGATATAACACACTCCCTTACAGATCCTAGCTCTTCCGGCTTTTAGTTACCCCTCCTATGTTTTAAGGCCACTCCATGGGAGGAGGAAAGAGAAGCCTGAATGAGAAAACATTCTAGGTTATATTTAAATTCTTAGAATTAGTATCATTATGAATAAGTTATTACTATTTTATTAGGAAAATCAAAGATTTCCCCAAATTATTGAATTTGTTATCTCCTGAATGCCCCCCTCCTACAGGCCCATGCTTTGGGGTACAGGTTGGGGGATAGGAAGAGATATCTCCATGTCCTAGGCCTTTTGAGATGTTTAAGAAAGTGCTGTCTATGGGAGAGGAAGTGCAGTCCCCTTCCCCAAATCTGCCCCCATGCCTCACTCTCTTAGCACACTCCCACTCTCGGGAAACCAAGGGGAAGATGCTCATGGCGTTGTGCAGATTTTTGGGTGATAGTGGCAGAAGTGGGGAGGAAGCCTGGAGGAACATAAAAGACGCAATCCACAGCTGTCTGCTTTTAATTATAATTATCCCCTTTAGCTTCCTTTCTGGCTAATGAGGGGGGGATTACATTTTTTTTCTGCCTTTCTCCCCCTCCCTCCTTTCTCTGGAATTGAGGGGTGGAGTGAGTTCAGGGTCCTCCTCCCCTTCCTCCCCAATCCCTTGGTTACTGGGAGAAAGGCAGACTCCAGAGGGTGGTGACAGTATGAAGAGATTTGTAGGAACAAAGGAAGGACAGGTTTGGATTGCTGGACACGTCCCAGAGTTGGAGAGACCCCCCCTCCATTCCACTGGCACCCCCTCCCATCAACCCCCCAGCTCCCTAGACAAGGAACTCAATGTCTTCAGCCGGTGAGAAAGGAGCTAAAGGGAGCCCTGGTCCAGAGGGAAGGAGGAGGGAAGGGGTGGGGAGCTGGGGGCGGGGGGTGCAAAATTAGTCTCAAAGGATCTTTATTTCTGAGCTAGTGAAGCAGATGTAATCAAGGGGAGAGCAAAATAATCATAATGGGAGGAATGAGGGGAGGGGGAAGCTGAGGCTGGAATGGGGGGACTGGGCCAGAACAGGGCTGAGAATTGGGGGGCAGGTAGCCTTGATTGGGGGCAGTCTGTTACCTTCTCCCACCTCCCCAAAGTCTGCCTACCTTGGGGTAGGCAAAGAAGGACCAGGTCTATAGACTCTGACCTTTGCCCTCAGAATCCCCCTTTCAGAGCTTAGGGATGGCCAGGCCAGAAGGTGGCTGGGAAGGCACCAGGGAGAAGAGAGACCCCCGCCCCAGCTGAGGGAGGTGGTGAGGAGAGGGGAGACTGAAAGCAGTGGGGGAGGGTGAGAGAGGGGAGCCAGCAGAGACTCAAGTGGCCTCCAGGTCTGTGGGACAAAAGTTGGAGGGAGATTTGTGTATGAGAGAAGAGGGGAGGGGGCCTTGGGGAAGGGGGGGCTTTGACAATGAACTTGAGACAAACTTCATTAGCATGCAGGCCTGCTGTCTGTCACGTCGAGCTCAGACTGAGTTCCCATGCAGGCCAGGAAGAGAGGGAGGGAGAAGAGGGAGGGGCTGAGGGTGGGGGTGAGGGAGAGAAAAGAGACCCGACCATTGTACCATTCTGGGCCCCAGCTTCCACCAGATATCGGGACCCCAGCCCTGGAAACCAACCCCCAACTCACTCTCCCTCCTCTAAGAACAAGATAATTTATCTCCCACTTTGGATCTGTGGTCCCACCCCCTCCTCTTTTCTTGTCTAGGCTTCCAAGTGCTGGCCTTCACTGCACCCCCCCCCGACCTTGGTCACCCCTCCAGCTCTCAGCCTTCATCTTCTGACTGTCACTTTCTCTTTTACAGCTAAGATCTGGATTTGTGATTAGTTGAGCTGACAGGGACAGAGAGCTGGGGGAGGTTTGGGAAGGGGATACCGGAATACTTTGAACCTCCAAATGGCAAACTGTGTCCTCTTTCTATCACTCTGTATCAACTCCACTCCCCACCCTAGACACACATCATTTAATCACGCTCTCAAGTTCGAAGGTGAATTAGAATGGGAAGGAGACTGGGGACAGGGTATTTCTGTCACACACTTTCTCTTGCTTCATTTGGGGATAAGGGTGGCCTGGAGGAACAATAGCTTTCCTTAGCCCCTTCTTCCTGCCTCAGGTTAGAAAAGGCAGTAGGAGGAGGTGGGAAAGAGTGAAGATGACAAAGACCCCTTCCCAGACAGGCATTAGATGGGAGAAGGAGGGGCTTCATCAGAGTGGGTTGTTATTCTGGTGGTGATGGTGTCTCCAGACAGGGGCAGCACCCCCTTTTTGCTGCCTTTCCAGGGAGCGCAGCAAGAGAAAGAAAGAGAGAGGCAAGCGAAATTCCTGAATGGATAGACAGATGCTACGTCATCGGAGCTGCATCCTCCACTCCACAAGAGGCTAGGAGCCGGGAGAAAGAGGCAGTCCAGCGGCAGGGGCCACCCGAGCAGGATGTCCTCCTCACAGCAGCCGGGTAAGTGGCCATTCTTTCGGGAGGGTCCTAGCCCCTCAGACACCTGAGCTGGGGGTGGGAAGGGATCCCCTAAAATCAGTCAGGGCGCCCTACCTTCCTACTTTGCTCACTGGCTAATGGAGGCGGGTGCAATAATCACAGAAAAGAAAGGCTGATGAAAGATTTAGGGGTGACCGAAAGGGATGAGGCATGTGTGTGAGTAGTAGTTGGCAGAGTGGGATTTCATCTCTTGCTTCCCCCATCTATCTATCGAGGTGGGCTGAGGCAGGCCCCTGACCCGCCGCCGCCGTCCCAGAGCGCCTCTTGGTCCCCCTCCTTCCCCTAGCCCAGGCCAACCGGGAGACAGCTTACTAAGTTTGTCAATGGGATTCAGAGGGGCTTTAGGGTCACGGTGCTACTGATCCTATTAATCCGCCCCTCCCTTCCCTCCACCAGACAGGGCCAACATCTTAATGCTTGCACCAGAGGAGAGGCAGGAAGGAAGATTGTAGTGGAGATGTGAGGGAAGAGAAAAAATGGTTCTGTATTTGGACTCCTGACCTTCTTTCCTCGCTCTGACTCTTATTTCTCTCTGCCCCAAACACTTCAGGTTTCAGGGGCGGACAAAGTCTGAGGGACTGGGGTGATTGGGGGTTGGGGAAGGAGCCACATCTCCAAAAAGGTGGAGATGAGAATTAGGAAAAAACATCGATAGCATTTAGATTAATTTTATTCCCCTTTTTCCTTGCTTTTCTCATGAGCGGGGAGGTGGGAGAGGGGCTGAGGGGAGCTTAAAGGCAAGTGAGGTATTGGGGGCAGATGCCTAGGTTCAAAAAGGGAGAGAAGCCTGCTCCAGCCCTTAGGCGACCCATCTGACGGTGGTTTTTTAATTTCTTGTTTTTTAAGAAGGGCAAGAGGAGATAGAAAGAAAACACTATTCTTATCCCCAGTCCCCGCCCACATGGTGCTTTCTGGGTGAGAGGCTGGGACTATTGTGGGGTAGTAGAGGCTAGAGGCCAGCAGGCTATTTCTGGTACCCCAGGGGCCAGGTTTCTGGGAGAGGCTGAGGCTGCCACCACCGAACAAGCACACACCTGTTCCATGCCTCCTGGGGTGTGGTCCTTGTCACCACGTCCCCCTGGACATTGTGTGGGTGGGGGGGGTGGGGGGGGTGCAGGGCAGAGGTCAGCAAGGAGAGGTACAGCTGCTCCAGGGACCCCAAGACGCTTTTTGATTAGGGTGGGAGAAGGAGCCTTAGGCTCCCCAACTGTCCTTGTGCTTATTTTCTATCAAGTTGGGGGCTGGGGTTGGCCCCCTCTTTGGTCTGAAGATAATTTCAGACTGAGACACCCCTTTATGAAATGGATGGGCTGGCAGAGCTGAGGCTGGGAGTTAAGTGAGTATTCATGGGTGTTATAAGTGGGGAGGGGGGCATTCAAAACACCCCTCCTCGAAATCAGGCTTGGATTTAAGGCTTATCTCTGCTCCCCAGCCTTCCTTTTTTTTCTGATTTCCTCTGCATTTAGGTAGGTTATCTTCCTGACTTTCAAAAAAAAAAGAAGAGGAAGAATTCGTTGTGGAATTGAGTTTGATGTAGAAGGAATCACCAACTTACCCCAACATACACACACACAAATACACTTCTCTTAGTATTTTAGGAGCTGGGTTACCTGTGGTACACATGTCATTCCTCAAAATCATAATTTAGCCTGAAGCAAATACTGGGAAAGTAAGACTATAAAATATTGAGACTGGGTTTCATACCCAACATTAAAATTAAAAAAAAAACTGCTTTGTATTCACACCTTTTGTGTATGTGAGAAAGAGAAGGAGAAGGAGAGAGGGAGAAATTGATAGCTACAGGAGATGTCTTTATGGATCCTTAGTGATATGCATGGGTAGATGATAGGTAGATAGGTAATGATGAGAGGGGGAAAGAAAGCTAGAGACACAATATGATTGACAGTATCTCAAGTGCGTAGCACTTTACGATGCAGTTACAGCTAGATAGATGAAAATGTATGTCTGACCCCAGATCCTTCATTCTCTCTTGAGCATGCTTTCTCATACACCATGAACAGCAGGAATCTGTGAGGGGATGGTAGCCATTGGGCAGGGAATTACTCCTCTAGTTTTAAGTCAGAAGGGCCACAGCATCTCCACAGGCTCAGTTCAAACCCCTGGGCCGGTAAGGTTTTGGAGGGAGGTGGAAGGAGGTTGTGAAGATGGGCCTGGGTTAGAGTCGTCCAGGCAAGATGGAGCCAGAGAAGCTCAGGCCAGGGGCCCTGCCTTCCCTGAATGTCTAGGCTTTTCTCTTTTAGCTATCTCCCTGTGCAGCCCAGAGCTCTGGCAGTTGAAGAGGGGAACCTAGACTGTCTAGGTCCGAAAAACATAAGACTAGAAGAAAAGGAGTTGGTGAGAGAGTATCAGGGAGACACGGGTGTTAGTGAGAGAAGACTGGAGCCACTCAAAAGACTTTAACCTTTGTATTCTCCTCCTTGACAGGAGCTGGGCATCCGAGAAGAAGCAGCCTCCTTTGTTTCTGGTGTCATCGTAGGTGTCCCCCTTTGGCTTTGGGGGTATTTATTTTCTTATTCGTTTGTTTTTGATGGTGGTGTTGGGGGTGAGGATGGAGAAAGAAGCTGGCTCTGCAATCATCTGGGTTTTCTCCTGTTCCCTACACCTCTCTACCCCATGCCCTGTCTCTTCTAGCTTTCAGCCCCTGATTTCGGTCTATTCTGATTGTAGTGAGACGTGTATAGTCATTGATAATGGGAATGGAACATGGAGACTTAGGAATGAAGGCCACCCTGCGCCCAGTTCCGTGAGAGAGAGGAGAGGCACTGAGGATTCCGGGGACTCTTTTCCCCCTCTCTCATAGGCTGCTGAGGGCAGAGATGGAGGGCAGTTGACACAGGGGGCGGTGGTTGGTTGCAGAGGAGCAGAGATATCTGCACATGGATGATAGAGGTGAGAAAGGAGAGGAGTGTGGGTTGCGGTGAAGGGGGACCTGCAGAGCTTAAACAGCTGTGAGTGGGTGTGTGTGCCAGGGTGTGTAAGCATTGGGAGGTGGTACTGCTGGGAATATCTGTAGATATGTCATTGCATTTGTCTTAGTTGATGATAGGTTTGTGTGTGTGCGCGTGCATGTGTGCATACACAGCGCCCTTACACCCTCATGCTTTTGCCCCTCAAAGAGACCATTTGCTGATGGCTAACCCTCTACCACCTCTGTCACCTCGTTCTCACCTTTCCAACTCCATAGTGCTCTCAAGCAAGTGAGCGGTGTGTGAGTTCAAGGACAGAATTGGGAGCAGGCAGGGAGGCAGTGCTTAGATAGACCTGAGGAATTTTCAGGCCGGCCTCTCAAGAGGAGAAAAACACTTTGTGGGGAGTGAAGGGTGGTATCCCCAGGGATGAAATCTTCCAGATTATGTCTCCACGCCCTTTAAACTCATCTGCCCATATAGAGATTTTTTTTTCCCAGCTTCCCCGTGTTTTTTTTTTTTACTGCGAATTCTTGCTTTTATTTGTCGCTATCCCATAGAAAATGCAAATATTCTATAGCAAGAGAATAATGTATGATAATGTTCACAGTAATGATGCACTTATAAGACAGAAATAAATATCTGAACCCACCCTCTTCCAAATGCAGCTTTCATCTGTATCTTCAAGGCAAATTAACCTGATAATTGAAACAAAGAACAAATATGCTTTTTATTTAACTACCTAACTATTTCAAGAGAGTTGCTTGATGCCAAAATATATTTTGGGACCCAAATTGTAAAGATGCATCCAAAAGCTGCATCCAGAGAGCATAATTCAGGCCATGTTTTTTTATACATGGACCTCTTCAGGGACACAGACAATGGGTGGGCATCAGGGCTGTAGGAATGGGGGTGGGGACAGGCACTGGCAAAGAATGTATGCTCCTTGGCTATTTGAGACACTTACAGACTCAGATCAGCACCAGGGATTTGGTGTGCTCTCTCCACAGTCTGCCAGAATTTCCCTTGAAGGACTTGGGTGGGGTCTGCAGACCATCGCTCTAAGAACACTGCAGCGGAATCTGCTGTGTGCTGGAAGCAGAGGGCTATGCTCCAACTGAGGCCTTCCTAGAGAGACTGAGGCTGGTTAGCCAAGCGCAAGGGGCATCTAATGCACCCATTTTACTCCAGCTGTTAGCTTCTCTCAGGTCTGCTGTATCCAGTTCTCCACAGTAGAAGGGTCCCTTCTGGTCAAAGGAACTGCAGAATAGTCACTAACACACAACTCCCCGCACTCCCCTCTCATCCCCATACACAGATCCCACAGGACACACCTTTTGTCAATGCCCGCCCTCTGCATCCACAATGGGCTCAATCCACATGAAGGCAAACTCAGACTCGCAGACACACTCACAGAGACACACATCCTTTTATTAATTCATCAGTTACTGAAGGACAGGGAACTCTGCTCAGTATTCTGTAATAACCTAAATGGGAAAAGAATTTGAAAAAGAATAAATACGTGACTATGTATAACTGAATCACTTTGCTGTACACCTGAAACTAATACAACATTGTCAATCAACTCTACTCCAATATAAAATTAAAATTAAAATTAATTAATTCATCAGTTACTGGGCACCCACTTTGTTTTAGGCATGGTCTTAGATACCATAGAGTCGAAAATGTATGAAATCGCCTCTGCCCTTGAGGGGCTGTCTCGTTTGCTACCCTTGAATTAGTTTCTTTTTTGAAACTGGAGCAACATGCCTTGGTATACAAACCAATTCCAGTTACTATGATGGCGGGGAGTTTTCTGCTTCTTTCATGGCTTGCAGTTCCATCTCCATTAGAATAAAGACGATGCCCCACTCATCGTCATCCCTGAGCAGGAGCTGTGGGAGATCAGGTTGTCAACTCCACCCAGACAAAACTAAACAAAAAATTACTTCATCAGGAATCTAGGCAGAGAGGGGGATTCCAAGTAGATAGTGCCAGGACAACTTAGAATAAACTCCATTTTCTTTTCTTTTGTGGGCACCCCCCCCCCTTATATTTGGACACTCTGTTTAGACTGAGGTACCTCTGTAGGAACCAAAGCCACAGTAAGGTACAAGGGGATCTAGTTCTTTGTCTAACTATTTGGGGAAATTTAGATATGTACCCACTTCTGTCCTGACCTTGGTTTTTGAGGAATTCCAGTTGAGTCTGAATTTGGGCAATAAGGGTGTGGTTGGGGGGTTTCTGTTGGACAAAAAACCGTTTCTGTCCTCCTCCCTCCCCAACAAAAATACAGCAGTGGCTGAAGGGGAAGGGAGGTCCCTGCTCATCCTAACTGCTTCTTGCTAAGCTGTCTGTATGGCCCAGGCCAGGGCAAGGAATTGTGGAGATAAGCTTGGGCCCCACAGAGGGCAGGGAACTTGGTTGGAAATTAGTGACAGAGAAGAAAGGGGAGTGTGCTAGCTAGCAAGACAGCCTCTTTCCCACATGCTGGCCCCAGCCTCCAGGAGCTGGGTGAGGGTAGGATGGAGGGGCAGAAAGGTTTGTTCAGGGTGCTTTTAAGGGATCTCCTGGAAGGGCAAATGGGGAAATACTTGTAGGGGACGTTGGTGGTGTGTTCAGAGAAGTGTAGGTCCTATTTAGGATTGCTGGAATGTCTAGAGGTTATTGGGTATCCTATAAAGGGGTATGAGGTGGTACACTGAGAAATATTTGAGGATGTCTGTAGGCATGAAGAGGCCTATAGTTTCTCTGGGGCCTGGCATGGGGGATGTATGTAGGGAATGCATTTAGCAGCACACCAGTAGGGTATGTCTACCTGTGAGAGTGGGGAGGGCTCTGCTTTTCTGCAGCTATACCCCACCATTGGCGGGTGTGCTCTCGGTTCTGGGATGGTGAAGAATTTACACTGTGGAAATTTCTAGAGAGCCTTTCCCTTGGGTAGGGGCTTTGAGACACTATGGAGGCTGACCGAGGGGAAAAAGGTATGCCAGGCACTGCCGTGAGAATGCCCTCAGACTTGGGGAGATCAGGGCATCTGCTTCAGCTTGCAACTGTCACTGCGGTGGGGAAACGCAGGTCCCTGGGCTTTATCCTATTTCAAAGTGCCCCCCACCTCACAATCATGCAGCAATTATTCATACATTTTCCAGTCTTTGAGGGGAGCACCAGATGAAACCCACTGGCACAGCTTGCATCTAACCAAGGCAAATAGCATTCAGGCTGGGCTTTGTCTTAGACTATGCAGAGGTAGGACCCTGGGGCAGATAAAACCACCTGGCTGGGTCTGATGGCCAAACACTGGGCCAAACCCAGTGCACCCCTGTTGGTGTGGGATCCCTGGTGATAGGACCCAACCCATATTAGGCAGGGGGACTGGCTCCCGGTGTCCGAGTCATGGGATTTTTTTAGAAAAGGGGCCCAGAGAGTGGGTGGAGGGATGGGGTAACTCGGCGCCAGGAAATAGAGCTGCTCCAGGTCAGTCACAGCGGCTCAAATGGGGGTCCGCAGCTCGATCTCAGAGGGCTCCGCCAGTCTTGGAGAATCCGGATCCCGCCTGCGGACCAGCGTGTGCCACCGGGAGTTGGGACACGGCATTATTCGCTTCTGATTCTCCCGGCCACATGGGGAGCCGGGTCGGGAAAGCCTGCAACCTGAAACCTTGCTTGGAGAATGATTTTTCTCCCTGTGACCCCGGCTCTCCAGACACCCGGAGATGGAACCCGAGTTGGGGGTGCAGCGTTCGTGGTTGAAGGCGCACGGGGTGGGGGAAGGGAGAGAAAGCTCTAGCGAGGGCCTCCAGGGCTAGGTCAAATCTGCAGGTGTTGCCCAGACTAATGCCAGCTGGGATCCCCAGCCTCCCCTACCTGGAACTTTGGTGCTGCGAACAAGTTCAAGAGATATTCTCATTTCTGCACGGCGAAGAAGGAGGCCCAGCCTCGCTCAGACCCTGCATCTCCCAATAGGAGTCCCAAACTTCCAGGATCTTTCCCTCACTGTTTTGGATTGAAAAACCAACAAGGGAGGTTCCCGTCCATCCTAAAAGATTAAGATCACAGTCTGGGAGGGATCAGAATCCGAGAAGCACAAAGAATATCCTGATGAGAGAAGGCAGGTAGAGGTAGAATCTCCAGTCATCTGGTTCTTTTTGAGGAGATGTCACCCGATCTCTTTTCCCATCATTGAGCCCTGAACCTGGTGCAATACACCTAGGGCCAAAATGGAAAATGTAGAACCTACAAAAAGAGTGAGGTTGGAGTGCAAAAGCACAAATGGTAATGGATTGGAGATGGCCGGCAGGTCTCGGGGATGCAGCAAAAGGCTGGGAATCAGCACACAGACATAGTAGTTCCTCCCCCCCCCTCACCATTCTCCCGGGGGGAGGGCGCCCCAGTTGCGCACTCCGGCTCAACCTGGGAAGGGGGAGGGGCAGACCCGACGGGGGAAACGAGGTGGTGACGTCAGGCTCGGCGGAGCCAATCACAGGCTCGCCTGGGGAGGGAGCGTGAAAGGATGAATGAAAAGTCCGGAGCCGGAGCGCGCCCGGGTCAGAGCAGCGGCAGAAGCTACGGAAGGAGCTAGGGAGGTGAGGCCCGCTCTGCCCTGCTCGCCTTGGCTCGGCGGAGGCTGAGATCCCGGCGGGCGCCTCTACGCCGGCGGCCGCTGAGCCCTGGCATCTCGGACCCAGGGCAATGGCATTCCGTGGGCGGGAACGTGCAGGGAGGACCGCGCGGGAGAGCACGGATGGGCACACTGGGCTCGATGTAAGTGGCCTGGCTGGCTCGGGACACGAGGTGGGCTAGAGCCTCGGAATCCTGCGTGCCGGCGCCTCCGCCACTAGGGGGGCTGGCCGAGCCCCACACCCTCCTCAGGGCTCCCGGGACCTCCTAGACGATTCCCGTTCCTGATCGGAACTCCCACCACCCCCTAGGGCACCTCTCGCTGCGGACCCCCGGCCATTTTCACAGCCCCGGGTGATTCTGGACTTCTTTGTACAAAGCCATTTCTCTGGGGGGGTCCTCCGGGGCCCGGGACTCGGCTCACCTTCCCGGCCCGCCCTCCGCTTTCTTCCCTCTTCCCCATCTCATGGGTGCTCTCTCGGATCCCTTCCCGGGTGTGTCTCTGCCCTTTCCTTCCCTCCTAGAGAGACTCGCTTGGTAGTCCCTGGGTCGCCTCCTCCCACCCCCTTTGAGTTGCTAGGATTTCCCTGTTTCCTTCTGGGACACCTCCGGGGTTTTACCCCCAGGATTTCGCTCCCCGCTCCCCCTTTTAGTCGGAGGCTTGGATCCAGCCCTTTCCCCCTGCATGAGCTCCGCTTCCCTTCCACCGCCCTCGCGAGTTGGAAGCTGTGGTGGGGTCGGCTCCGCGCCTCCCCGCTACGACCCCACACGGAGGCTTGGGCTCCGCTGAAAGCTAAGGCTCAGTCTATCGGATGCGCCTGGATCTTCCAAAGGAGGGCAATGCAGACCCCGTGAGGTTTGGGAGGCCTCTGTCTCGGTCCCTGCAGTCTTCCCGTGTGGCACGAAAAGCCCGAGAGTCCCTCCTCCCAGGGACCGGCGGAACCTTCTCGCTTCTGGCTCGAATGGGGAGCGGGAAACGAGGCGTCGCAAGCTTTGGGGATCCGGGGGCGATTCCCGGACTTCGACACCGTCGGCCGTCGCGTCCCTTCCACGCCTTTTTCGGTCTCTGTCATGTCTGTGTCCCTGTGTCTCTGAGTCTTTTTCCGTCCTGGACTCTGTTTCTCTCTCCGTCCCCCACCTCCACCAGTGTACCCTTTCCCCAACCCCCACCGGCGGGCGGCCAAGATGCTTCGGCGATACAGGCGTCCGCAGCGGCAGCCGGGAGGCTGCGTGGAAGAGGCGGCGACGGCAGCCAGGAGGCGGGGTTGGTTGTTATCTTTGGTTATCTAGCTGTATGAGTGGTGTGGAGTCTTCATAAAGCTAGATAACCGAAAGTAAAAATAACCCCATACACTGCGCGGAGGGGCCCCGGGAAAGCTGGCGGCACGGGCGGGCGGGGGAGGCCTAAGCGAGGGGCTGGAGCTGCGAGGACCCACGGGCCGTGGGAGGCGAGAAGAGGACCCGGCGGCCCTCGGGCCTCAAGACCGCAACAGTCGGGGCGACTTTCCACCCTCCAACTTCGGTCCGCGCAGGTAGGAGTCGCAGCCCCATAGCCAGGCAGGCGCAAGGCAGTACCTTCCCCCGCCGAGTCGGGGGGTGGAGGGTAGCAAGAAAGGGCGTTGTCGTTACCTCTCGGGATGGGGCCTTTTCTGGCAGTCTGCGGATTGGGTCACTGCCGGGGAAGCTGCTCCAAGGGAGAGATCTGTTGAAATCTTGTTGCAGGGTTATTCCGGACGGTGCCGGGGATTCCTGGGCCAGGCCTCTCCCGCGGGCGCTGGCGAACAGCTTCCCGCAGGCTATTCACAGCTACGGCTGGGGCGGGAGAGTTTGGGGGAGGTCACCTGAGAAGGCTAGCCTTTGCTTTGATGGGATCCCTGAAGCCACGTAAGTCTATCCAGCTAGGTCGGGAGCCGAGAATGGCAAAGTGGAGATAGGTGGAGGTAGACTGGAAGTACTGGGGGTGGGGGCGGGGTCGCTCAAAAAGAGGACAGGGTGCCTGGGGAACCTTTTTGCCCAGCCTGGGTCCGGGGCGACGGAGTGCAGAGTATTTCTCAGCCCCCTTGTTTTCATATTCTTTCCTCCTTCCCACTCCGGACCTGAATCTGATGTCCTGAAAAGCTTCTCATGCCAGCTTTGTCTTCACTGACTAAAGGGGGTTGAGTTGGGGTCTTTCAGGACACCCTACCTCCCCACCCCATCCTCACTGTCTTGGAAATCATCTCCAAGAGCAAATGGCCTCAAGGAGCTCCAACACAAAGGAATTTGTCGCTTGGTATTTATGCTGCCCAGAGAAAGCAAAGAATTAGAGAGATTAATCAAGGCCTTTCCTAAAAGAATCCATTTATCTGGCCTGACCTAAATATTTTAAGCAAAAGGGTGTTTAAGTGCAGTTGAGTGGAGGATGGTCTAGTCACTCGGTAGAATAAAAGTAACTGTAGCAAAACTAGAAGTGGGCCCCTCTGCATTTATTACCTCTCCCCATCCCGACAACTCCCCACCATCCCCCCCACCCCACCCCCGCATTCCGGAACACAGGGCAGGGCAGTGAGGAGTCAAAAGAGGGCAGGAGAACTGGACAAATGACCTCGTACTGACTCCCTTTGCCTGTGTAAATTTAAAATTTCCTCCCAGGAGCTGATTTTATAGCTACAAGATTATGATTCAATTATATATTATGTGGGAGAAATATTTGGGAATCCAAACTAAAACAATTGGGCTTCAGAGAGTCCAGAGTGCCTATGTCTTCTTCCTTCTGAGGTTTGGAGGAAAGAGAGATTAACGGCCTTTTTGCTTTTTTCAGCTGTTTGAAACCTGGTTTTTTGGAGGGGACGGTGTGCAGCTGGAGACAGGATTAGGAAGAAAGGGAGTGGGTTTGGGGCAGGCACTATTAATCCCTAACACCACACCGTATTTCCCAGAAACATCACTCTGCCTAGGTGCCTTCCTTTGATCCTCCAACACTGTGTGGTAGCTGTTATTAACCGCATTTTACAAACAGGAGCTACGCATTCAAATGAGTTGCTAATGTCACTCAGTGGTTTCAAATCCAATACTTT
The DNA here is from genome assembly GCF_002837175.3 of Physeter macrocephalus. Classification (NCBI taxonomy): domain Eukaryota; kingdom Metazoa; phylum Chordata; class Mammalia; order Artiodactyla; family Physeteridae; genus Physeter; species Physeter macrocephalus. The sequence goes on from NW_021145318.1 coordinate 121,081, forward strand.
CTCTACTTCTCTACTCTCCCATGCTTGCCTGAGGGAAGGACTAGAGAGGGTGAGGGAGGTAGACTGAGATGGGAATGAGCTAAGAAGGGAGGGAATCTGTGCATCAGCGGAGAGGGAAACCCCACTGTGAGATGCAAGGCCTGGTTGTGAGCACGGGCTGACTTTTATTTTTTTTTTTAACTTTTCATGTAGTTAGCTGGAAATGTGTATTTGGGATCTGCTGAGGCTCATCCACAGGAGACTTCAAACCTATATTATTAGCCACACCATGTGGCTTTATATTATTATTGTTGTATCCCATTAATGCGTTTGACCACAGGATCTCCGAAGGAGAATAGAGGGCCTGAGGGCACTGGTGGGTTGAGGGTTTACATCCTACAAAACAAGCACCTCAATGGAAAGGGGGACTAGAGGGCAGGAGCGATGTAGGAGTGAGGGTTTGTGTCTGCCTCATGCGTACATACGGTGTGTGGGTGTGTGGATAGGGTTGTCAGGAGAATGATGGGTGACAGTGTTTTTGGGCTGTGTATGTCTGCTTATGAGGGTGAGAAACTGAGTGATGTGTGACCTGGTATGAGATTGGATGTGTGTGATCCATGGTGGGTAGGAAGCTCAGATGTGAGATTAGGGATTCCTGGCTACATATAGCTATAAATCCACTAGAGGAAGAGACACTCTGGGATCTGGGGGGTTTTACCAAATGCAGACATCACAGTGACACCACTGAGTCCTGCCTTCTGCCTCCCCCAACCTTTATACCAGATAGCACTTCCTCCAGCTAAACCCAATAGGAGAACTGATGGAATGGGAATGCGTGGAGGCTGGGTTGAAAGGGGCACAGAAGGGCCTTACCAATTTCTCTTTCGTATCATCACATTTCTGTGTCCAAGAATTTTTAGTTCTGTTCTTTGGATCTTGCTACATCCACCTATTCCTACTGGAGAACAAATTTTAAGCTAGGTTCTTTACCTATTTCTCTCCTCAGCCCTTTATCCCGATACCCTCCCCTATTGAATTCTGAGTCCAGGAGTTCAAAGGAAATTTTCTTCTAAATATTTGTCTCAAGTTTTACATTTTCACTCATACCCTCACCCAGGGCCAAAATTTTCCCAATCTGGGCATCAAAAAGATTTTGTTGGAAGGTCCTTACAATAATAGGAATCAACACAATCAGAAAGGCTAGGGAATGAAAGAGAATGAGCAAATGTGACTGAACCAAGGTCTGTGTTTAGGTGCCATTATTAACCAGCCTCAGATCAGATATTTGTACAGTGGGGGTAAGAATTTATATCCTCAGGGTTGTTACATGGAGCAAATGAAGAATTCTATATAAAAGATCTTATATGTTATGATACCCACAGGTAAAGAGTAATTCTTAGATTGCAGAGTAGCTAAAGGCTACAGTTTGAAACGACTGTTTGAAAGCATATGATTGATCTCAGAGTGCAAAAAGGACAGCTTTTTGGCATATTCTCGACTGAGGATCTCAAAACACTTAAACTTGAGAAAATTCCTCCTCCTTTTCAGCTTTGGAGTTGAGGAGGGACTCTTGGGACCTGAAGAAGCAGTGTCTGAAGCCTGGGGAGAGGAGGAACAGACCCCGGGAAGCCTGTTAAGGGAAGTGGCTGGAGTCCACGAGGCAGAATGACCCTTGTATTTTTTTCTCCTTAATGGATCTTACCATGTATCGGTAAGAGTACCTAAGATTGGTAAACTGACTTATGTAGATAGAGAGGTATGGCTGTGTAAATGATAATTCCAAATTTATTCTATTAAGCTTCTGGAGTTACTAAAAAGAGTTTATTAAATTAAAGGACCAGTTAGGTAGTGGGTATAATTAACGAACCAAAGAGATTTCTGTCTATCAGTATGCAGACTTTTCTTCATCGCTGAATGACTTTAAGAAGGGGTGTTTTCGGGGACTTCCCTGGTGGTCCAGAGGTTAAGACTCTGCGCTTCCAATGCAGGGGGTGCAGATTCAATCCCTGGTCTGGGAATTAAGATCTCACATGCCGCGCAGTGCAGCCAGAAAAGAAAAAGGGGGGGGGGTGTTTTCTGTCTTCTTGTCTCCCAACCCCCCACCTTCCCAACCATTGACTCTTTTTTTTTTTTAATTTTTATTTATTTATTTGGTTGTTCCGGGTCTTAGTTGCTGCATGTGGGCTCCTTAGTTGTGGCATAAGAACTGTTAGTTGCGGCATGCATATGGGATCTAGTTCCCTGGCCAGGGATAGAACCCGGGCCCCCTGCATTGGGAGTGCGGAGTCTTAGCCACTGTACCACCAGGGAAGTCCCCCAACTGCTGACTCTTGATTCCCAAGGTTGATAACTCACCAGAGAGCACAGACCCCTCTGCATTCTTCCACATCTGGAAGTCTTCTGAGGTCTGTACTTCCCAAGGTTTGGGAGTTGGAATACTGATATTTATTTCTTCACCTCCTTTCCACAGTGATGTTCTGGGGATCTTTGACCTTTCCATCTTCCTTCCCTTGCTATTGAGACCCCAGAGATCTTGAGTGGTTATAACACTGTTTCATTCAGAGGCAGGGTGTACCAACTTCCTTAGTTGTTAAATGAATTTAGGTTAATGCTTTAAAATCATTGGAGGGAAAGAGTAGACAAAACCATAAAAACATTCTCAGAGCTTTGAGGAGAATGAAGAGCAGGGTTGTGGAAGGTAAGTGTGGGCCAAAGCATATTTAGGTAGGAGAGAGGTAAGAGAAAAAGGGGAACACTTCCTTGCCACCCAGGCTCTCCCAGGGCTCAGAATGACACCCCTCCTCCTCTTGCCCTAATCCCCCCATTAAGGCTGCTCTGAGTTTGTTATGACAGCGGCTGAAGGCAGCTGAATTGCTGTTTGCTGTGTCTGCTAATTGGACTGAAGGGTTGGAATCTGGACACTGAAAGAGACCATTGTTGCTGTTTACCTTCCACACTGCCTCCCTGGGGACCTTCTGGGTGAAGGGGAACAGCACGCCCTCAGGGTCATTGCACCCATTCCCTGTCTCTGCACAAGGGACTGGGGTGGGGGGAAAGTTCATCTCATTGCCTTAGAATGGTTTGAGCTTCCACAGCACAGAAGAGACAGGCCCAACACCTGAGTCGGTCTCCAGGCCAGGCTTGGGGCCATTGGGAACTCCTAGGAGAGGGGAGGTTATATGTTTGTCCTTCTCTTCCCTATTCATTCCCTGCTTCAGGGGGCCTAGCATTGCCTCTTCCTCCAGCTGCTCAGGCTTAACCCCTGAAATTTTTCTTATTTGCTTTCTTCCAGACCAGTGATTCTCAACTTGGTTATGCACTAAAATCACCTAGGAAACTTTTTTAAAAATACTGATATTTGGGTCCAGCGTATCCCAGAGTGCCTGAGAATGAGACCTAGGCATCAGTATCATTTAAAAGGTCCGTTGGTGTTTCTAAATGTGCAGTTAAGGTTAAGAACCACTGATATAAGCTCATCTCTCTGCCTGGGAAACACGCAAACACACACACACACACACACACACACACACACACACACACCTGTGCACATGCAAGCAGGCACACACATACCCTTTCCTACTTTCCCTACCTTTCTATCACCCCCCACCCCAAGCTCCTAATAGCTATAATACTATCAGGCAGATTGTGTATCTTCCTCATCTTTATTACTAAATTCCTCATAGGAGCCTTAGAATTTAGGATGGAATTTAGAAGTCTGTAGCCTGTCCACTACTTCAACCTGAGCTCTACCCCAAGGGCAGAAACTATGACTCCATCTCCCTGTGGATTTCCAAGTAGGATCCAGATGAGGACTGATCTAATCCAGGACACTTAAATCATTAGGGATGAAGGGGTGTGAGTTTCAGAGTTTCATTGACTCTTGATCTCTTCCTCCCCCAAAGTAGTATTGGCTATTCGGAGATCTTCAATGAGGAGAAACTGTCTTCAGAAATACATCTGCCTCTTTCCTTGCTGTTTCCAAATGTTTCTGCTTCTTCTCTTCCCTTTAGCTTCTCGCCTGGGGTGGGTGGGTGGGATCTCCACCACCCTCCCGCCCTCTTTCCTCCACAGGGGCACCAGAGCCGTATCCAGCACCACGGACAGCTCCCAGGCGGTGAGTGCAGTGGCTGTGCTGACCCCCTTCGGGAGGGTTAGGAGGGGATCCTGTCTGCACGGTTATATATCAAAGACTCTAGAATTTTTAAGCTTTGGGAGTTGTTTGCAGGCAGCTGTTGAGTCTCAGGGAGAGGAAAAGGCTGAGGGCAGTTGCCATTCCGTCTCCAGGAAACTGGGTTTGTCCACTTTGGGGAGTCTGAATGAGAGGTCTCCAGCAGTAGGGAGGTTGAGGGTTAAATTTCAGGAAGAATTTAACCTAAGCTCATGTAAGATACACAGTGTATGGATCAGGTAGAGCCTTAGATAGCATCAGTTCTATAGCCCTCATTTTACAGATTCCCAAGAGAGTGCAAGAGGTATGACCAAGGTCACTCAGCTGGTTAGTGGAAAGGCCAAGATCCAGGCTCCTGGTTTCCAGCCTGGCCCTGCTTATTGTGTCTGATACCTCCTTAAGGAGTCTCCCTGCCTGAGTTGGGTGGAGCAGCCCTATTGCAGGTAGGTAGAGTTCACAGGTTGCCCCCATACAAAAAAGGACAGGATTCATGTCCGGGCATGTGAGGTGTCCACACAAGCCAGGAAGAGATGGAACTGACTGCTCTCTCTGTCTGAGAAGGCTGGGAAGGGAGGCCTCAGGGAGAAGAAGCACAGGGGAAGGCATACCTAGCAGTAGCTGGTAAGCCCATGGGAGACAAGGCAAGGGGGCAACAACCTGCCAGGGCAAAGAGGCCAGTGGATGGCCACAAGGAGTCTCCAGAGGCCAGCAAGAGTCACGCAAACTGGAATGGGGCCTGGGAAAGGCCCTTCTGTGTGCCCAGTCCTGCTCCCCCAACACCGCAAGCCTGGAAACAAAGGGACCATTCTTTCTAGGATTTGATGCCGCCATCTCCGGCTGGCAGTGCCAGGTGGTGGGGGCATCAGGGGGTGTCAATCCATTATCCCTCCCAACTCTCTAGGTCCTCTGGGGCTGGATGTTGGGGAGGTGGGTGTTCCATGCTATGTTGCCATGGCAACCACCCCAACCCCCACCTTCCAAAGCACAAAGAGAGACAGCTTGCACCCCCCCACACACCCCAGGAAGAACCTGGGTCTGGTTGGGAATCTTCCCTTGGGAATCCTCCTTTCTGATGCACAAGCCATGACATGCATAAGCATCACCCTCTTTTCAGCTGAAGGTTCAGCCATCAGCAGACCATACAGTCAGGGAGGCTGGTACATCTAGAGTCTCTGGGCAAGGTTGTGTAAGTGAGTCCCTTGTACTTAACCCTCTCTCCGCCCAAGCTCTCCTGTCCCTCACCTATAACCAAGGCCATCCTAGGCCTTCTCAACTGAAGCAACGGTGCCTTCACCTACTCTTTCCCAGAAGTGAAGGACACCTCACTACCCCCAGCAAGCCCCCAGGCTGTGGGAACAGAGAAGATGGGGTCATTCCTGCCACCCTCCATCTGTACCCTCCGCCATTACTCATTAGGCATTCTGCCCCCTCCTTCCGCTTGTTAAGCCTTATTTGCATACATTTGCATAATACAACTCATTTGCATTCCAGGAGGCTCTTGGTAGGAGCCAGGAAAAATGGGGAGGGGGGTTGGAGAAGAGAGAAAAGGGGAGAGATTTTGTTTTCATCAAAGTGTGTGTGTTGGAGGGGGAGGTGGCAGGAAGAAGACAGAAATAAAAACTCACACTACTTTCTTTCTTCCCTTCTGCCCTCCCTCCCTATGCTAGACTCAAATGCCAAAGAGAGATGCCAAGGGGCCGGCTTTTCTGTCCTTTTTTGTCTTGCTTCCTCCGGCCTTGGCTCCCTAGCCTGGCCCCCCACCTTGTTGGGCTCAGGCTTCAGAAAGAAAGGGGCAAGGGTAGGAGGCAAGCTGTGGGAACGGAAGCAGAGGGAGAGAGGGAGGCCACCATCTTAGGTAGCTGGTGCCTATAAAATGGCCGCCTCTGACAGGTGTGGGCTGAGAGCCAGCCTTGGATGGTGGACAGGGAGGGAGGTGAGACCATAAGAAGGACTTTCTGGCTGACCAGGAATATTGTTGAGTCTTCCTACTAGTGGAATTGTGAGAAGAGGATGGGGAGAGAAGGAAGGAGGGAGAGATGAGGGATGGCAGCCCCAGAAGAGACATGAACCTCACATAGGATCAGGGGTGGTAGAGAGGCCTCTGTGTTGAGTTTAGTTCCAGACCCCTCATGGGTGCCAGTGGTTAGAGAACTTGGAGGACTATGAAGAGTGTAAAAAAAAATACTGGAAGAATCAGAACTGGGAGTATCAGCAGGAAAGGGAGGGTGAGAGGGCAAGGTGTGGGCAGGCAGGATTATCTGTCAGTTTGAGGGTTTCTCTGGGGTCTGTGAAGGGCCGCTCGCTATGTACTTGAGGTGAAGTTCCAAGTCTTCTCTCCTCAGCCCATCAGTCTGGCTTCCACCTTCATAACTGGTGAAACCTGTGCCCTCTCCAGCCTCTCACACAGACTCTTCAACCAGACCAAATGGCCCTTGCTCAAGCCTGGTGACCTCTGTGGAACATTTCCTACTGATATCCATTTCATACTGATGTCTTCTCCTTTGGCCTTTGGTTCTTCTGTTATATCTCTGATTATTCATTCTGGGTTCTAGTCATTCAGTCCTCTGGGTAGATCAGTTCTCCAGCCAGAATTGTTTCCCAAGGTTCTGCTATCAGCTCTTTTTTTTTTTTTCCTTTCCACTCATGCTCTTTCACGTTTATCATTTCAACCATCATTTGGAATTATAAATGCTCACTCATTTCTCTAAACTCCAGATTTGCACCCTAACTACTGTGGTCCTGTTATTAGCTCCCAGATCAGACTGGAGTGGTGCATCTGATTGGCTAAGCCTGGACCACATGACCAGGCCCTAGCTGCAAGGAAACCAGGGAAGGTATCTGTGCTTTTGGCTTCTGTAGTGGCTTATAAGTACAACCTCCCTCCAAAACTCATGAGATGGCCATTCCCCAAACATGGGGAGGGCATTCAGATGCTTACTCACTCAGCATTGTGCTTTAAGTCTTGCGCTACATTCCTGCTTCCCCACCTCTATCGATAGCATCATTAAACTTCTAGGTCCTCAGGTGCCAATCCTGAGCATTATCCTGGATTTGCCTTCTTCCTTTCCCCTTCATCCAGATCAGTCACATCAGAACCCATCACTTTGTCCTCAGTAGCGCTTCTCACATCCATGCCTCCCTTTCCCTTACCCATATCTCCATGTCAGCTCATTCACTGAACAGGCATTTATTGGGTGCCTACTGTGTGCCAGGTTCTATGTTGAAGAGGAAGGTGGAATACAAAGCTGCTTTGAGGGCCTAGCAGCCTGGTCGGGGAGGCAGACACAAATAATTACAAGACAGTGGAAAGGCTGCTGTCCTGAAGACTTATACAAGGTGCTGTAGCAGCATGGGGGCTGGGACACCTTAGGTGAGTTAAGGAAGGCTTCCTGGAGGGGACCAAAAGATAAGTGATAAAATAAAGGCGATAAAAGTGATAAAAGTTAAGCAGGGGCTAACAGTCTAAGGCATCTGACAAAGTGCGTGGTGGGGAGTGGACAGCATATGTGAAGGCAAGGAGGTAGGAAAGAGCATGTTGTGTCAGGCGACTGGAGTGTCCCTCAGAGGGAGTCTGGACTGGGAGGAGATGGGAAATGGAGGCAGAAGTTCAGTTATTAGGAGCTTTATGTGCTTCACCAGGGAGACTGGATTTGATAGGGGTACTGGGCAGTTAGCTGACAGCCTCAGAGACGCTGAGTGCAGAGTACGGCTCAGGGACAGCACATAACCACCCCCAGGATGAAGGGGGAAACCCAAATCTAGCTGCCCGCTGAGCCCAGCACCAGCCAGATACTTAACTGGCTCTTGGCTGGTTCTGAACAAATAGAGGAATGTGAAAGGAGTGGGAGCCACCTGAAGAAGGGTCTCTGCCTCTCCCCCATCTAGAATCACCCTCACTCCTCTCGACCACACACACCTGACCACACACACCTGCACGGTCGGGGCAGGCTCAGGGGAGCTCCCTGGCAAGAGACGTGGAGAAGCCAAGGTTGGTCCCCGCACAGTGAGTGCCCTGAGGTCAGGACAGGAGATGGGCCTCTGGGGACTGGAGTGAAGAACAGAGAAGTTCAGTCCTGGAAACTTCCTGGAGGAGGGAGTGGGAGAAGGGGTAAGGGAGGGTCCAGGGGTGGGCCAAGGCTCTGAGGAGATTCTTCCTGGAGAAGGGGTGAGAGGCTGGAGAGACAGCTGAGGAGATGACGATGCCACTGCCGGCCACCAGGGTGGAATGTAAGTGGGTGTGCCGCCTACCGCCCCTCCCCCAGGCGCAGCCTCTGCACAAAGACCTCTCTGTGAGTAGCTGTGGAAATGGCCATGTCAGGTGCGGGGGCTTAGCTCCCAGGGCCCACTGGGAGTGGGCTGGAATGGGGTTGGAGGAGGGGGGGGTGAGGGGTGGCCTCAAGCTTTAGCCAGGTCCTGGAAGGAAACAGAAGCTGAGATTTGGCCAGGTCTCACAGTGAGGCCATCCATGGTAGAGCCGTTCCCAGGACAGGCTCCTCTCCAGCACCAAGGCTCTGCCCCTGCTCCTTCCCCATGTCTTTCCAGGTGTATCTCGGATCCTGCCAGGCCTGTCCAGCCTCCCTTCCCCAACTGTACATGCCCTCCCATAGTACCTCTGCGGCTGGCCCCGCCCGGAGCCTCTCTCTTCTTCCAGCATAGAGTCCCCTCCAGCTCTGCACAGAGCTCCCCGTCCAGGGAGGGCTATGTTGGGAGGGTGGAAATTCAAGACTGACCAGAGCCCAAAAAGGAGTCCAAGGTCCCCTCGGTCTCCACACCCAGGGAAGGTTTCTCTCCTTGCCTGGCCTCAGTGTCACTTATGCTAACCGGCAGTGTGGGTAGACCTCCTCCCCTACCTCCAACCCTCCATTGGGTACACCGTCCCTGCTAATAAAAGTTTGGATTTGAGGCACTGGAAGAGGTAGAATGACGGTGGACACACCTCAGCTGGCAGATTGCTCACAGGTTTGATAGAGGGGCTCCAGCCATAGGAAGAACAACAAAAGAAGGAGGTTTTGGTTTTCGACTCTGGAATAGGACAGGCTGGTCAAGATACAAATTCTATCTTCCCTCCCTTACTAGCTGGGTGGCCTTAGGCAAGTCACTTAACGTCTTTGGATCCTAACTTCCTTCCACGGTTATCCTGAGGATCAAATAGGTCGGTGTGGATGAAAGTGTTTTCAAGGCTGTGTGCAGATGTCCGGTGCCCATTCTAAATGCTGAGGGACACAGAATTAGAGGGGCCACGATAGGCAGATGGGGACAATCAAGGAAGGCTTCCAGAGTTTGGAAATGAGGGAGTGGGTTGCTAGGGAGGAGAGTGAAGGGACTCTGGGTGCAGAACGTGATGAAGCCCTGTCTGGGAAGCGTGGCTGGGCTCCGAGGACTGGCTGGAGCTCTCTGGTCTCAAGCAGGTGAGCATCTTGCTGAGACAGGTTTGGGAGGCGCTTGTTTTTAACAACTATGTGATGAAATGGATGCCATGACCACAGCTTCTTTCATCCTTCTCAGGAAGAACTTCCCACTGGCCCTGTGTGAATACTGTCCAGCCATTCCGGGAAGAGAGGAGGGGTGGAGTGAAGCCCGATTTCCCTTCATTGCCCTAACCCACTCTGCTCCCTCATCTCAATGCTCTCCAGAGGGAACCTTAGCCGGACATTGTGACCCTCCACTGAATGTGTACAAATTGGTACCTCTGAGCCTTGCCACTTAGGACCCTCCCAAGTCCCTGATTTTAAGGTTCCTCAGCCCTGTCAGGGGTGAGCTAAATTCAGACCAGTTTAGATCTCTCGGCTGGTGGGCCAGGGAGACTTTGAGCAGGAGGGTCTTTTGTCTCTAAGCAGTCATTCCTTGTTGTACAAGCAAGAGTCTCGAGGAGGAATCCCCACAGATAGCAATGGAGCCTTTAGGCCTGGAGGGAAGGGACAGGCTGAGGCTGGCATATGGAGGGAGAGCCCTGGGCACAGGGTCATGAGCTTCACCCAGCTGGGGCTACCTTCTGCTGGGTTTGTCCATCTGGCACCAGCTGGCTTCCCGGCACTGCCCCCGCAACCAACCAGACTCCTTCTTCTGCTGTTACCATGGCAATTGGCTGCCATCTTGTACTTGGGGCACTATCTCATATCTGGATTTTCCCATGGGGTTCCTGGAGGATGGGAGATAGGTCTCCAGGGGATTTATCCCTCCTCTTGATATCCATCCAATAAAAAAATCATATTAATATACGATTTTTAAAAATAGCCAAAACGAAGGCTTACTATATGTCAGGCTCTGCTAAATACTCTCTATGTGTTATTTAACATGGATAAGAAAGCATTAATGAGACAAAATTTAAGAGGTTCCCACTCAGTTTCCTGTTTCTTTGACAGACTTTTCCTCTCTCCAACCAGGAAATTCCATGATCTTGCTTACTGCTGTCTTGGGAAGTCCTTTCCAGTGTCTAACCAAGATCTGTACTGCTGAAGTACCAGTTCTTTGACCCTTGGCTTGACATGGCTAATTTGAGAGGTAAGGAAGGAACTGCCACCCAGCTTTAGTCACTTTATTGAGCTTCCTGGACTCCAGCTGTTGGGATAGGGAAACTGAGACTTGGCCAGACTGGTGAGAGGCCCAAGTGCCCCCTAAAGACTTGGAGGTCCCAAGTCTAAAAGCTTTTGTTTAGAGAAGTGGAGTCAGTGTCACAAATGCTTTGAAATTTCCCTTCCTTGCCCCATCCCCACCCACAGAGAGAGGCAGGAGCCAGAGACCATTGGCAAGTGATAGTCTTCTAGCTCGGGTGCAGTGGGGGTGGAAGGCAGTCTCCCCCCCTCCAGCCACTGGGGACGTTCCAGCAGGGTCCCTGAGAGATCCTGGGAGGGTAAGAATTCCCTCCCTCTGTAGCTCAAGCAGAAGGCTGAGAATGGTCACCTTGAGCTAGAGGGGCACCTATAAGGGGCACTGAGCAGGGCCCAGCTTTGCAAGGGAATCCTGAATGAGGAGCAGGTGGAGAGAGAAAGGAGGCCATTCTCAACTGAGGAAGGGTGGGCTGGCAGGGAGGGGCTAGGGATAATTTACGATATCACTGTTCTCCGCCCCGCTCTCCCAGCCCCCACCCTCTTCCCAGCCCCCTGCTACTGTACGGTTGCTAGGAGATGCTCCCTCCGTCTGGAGCTGGGAGGGTGTAACAGGCGGAGACTGTTCCATCTGGACTCCTCCTCCCCCACCCAGGGGAGGGCCCTGCGCTGGGCTTCATCTACCACCCCTTCCCAGGCCCTGACAGACACCAGTTTCCTCCGCTGTTCCCCCAAATCCAGCCAGCCTGGGGCTAGCAGGGTTCCCAGACAGGCTGAGGATCTGGAGCAAGGAAGGGAAAGGGAGCTGTGGGGGGAGAGGCTAACAGACTTAGCGGGCACTGAGGGGCAGCTGGCTCACCTCGGGGCCTCTGGGAGCCAGCCCAGGCTGGGAATAGGGCCAGAGGGGGTCAGGGACACAGGCCACAAGGAGCCCAGGTTTGAGGGAGACTGAGTCCTTACCTTTGGGGAGCTTCCAGTTTGATGGGTGAGGCAGACCTCCCATCCCCACCCCTCCATAGTATGGTCAAGGTCAAGGTTAGGGAAAGGCAAAGGTGGGGTTGGGGGCAGGGAAGGGAAGGAGGAGGTGGGACAGGGAGGAAGGAGGCAAGTCTGGAAAGTCTGAGAGTCTAGGTAGGAGGAAGATGACACTGATCTGAGCAGAGCTGGGCAACGCAGTGGCGTGGCCTAGATCCCCTCCTCTTTCTGCAATTCTCTTCTCAGATTTTAAAGCCGTTGGAGAAGTCGGGTGAGAACTTTGGGGGCTCCCAACTCCGGATAGGGCAGGAAAGGAGTGCTGTGCCCACAGCTGTGCTTCTGACACCTGATTTCTGTGTAGCCCCTATTGATTTTATTCTTTCCGAGGCACAGCTTCCCTCCACCCCAGGAAGGAAGGGACTGACATTGATCTGGCACCCACTTTCTTGTGTAAACCCTTTCCTAGCCATTGTCTCAGTTAATCTTCCAACCGTCCTGAAAACTGGGTGATATGGTCCCCACTTTACAAAGGCATAATCAGAGCCCCAAGTCACAGGACTAGTAAGCTGGGCTGGGCTTCAAATGGGACTTGGTGGCTCCCAAAGCGTATGCTGTTTCCCTCCCCTGTGCTGACTTCCTGCAGAACATGTTCCAAACGCAATCGGAGGGACTGAGAGGAGAGATGACCAGATAGGCAGGGGGCCTTCTCTGCATGTTCTCAGGGGAGGAAGGGGCTCTCCTTCTCAGGTGCAGGAGTGAAGTCTGAGGAATGCTGAAACAGTCCTTGCAGGTTAAAGACAGGACTGGGGAAGAGGCCACGGGAGCTGTAGAAGTCAACAAAATCTTCCCAGGTTTGTCCCTAGCCAAGGAAATATGCTTTCTGTCTTCCTGAAGCAAGTCCCCTGGGCCACTGCCTAGCCTCTCACCTGTTTGGGATCTGAGTTCCTGCCCTGGGCATGCCCTCTCTGCCTCCCCCTCCACACACACAACCCCTGCCATGGCCCTGCGTAGAGCACCTAGAAGACGCTCCTAGACTCATCCATTGTCATGGTGGCCCCCTTTTACATGGAGCCCTCCCTGGTCTCTCGCCTTTCCTGGCCACTGGACGCTTGCCTTCTGCCTCCTGCTAAGGTCTCCATCCAAAGAGAACTTTTTTCAATCTTGACATTTTTTTTCTTTTCAGACCAAAAAGAAGAACCTACTTCACCCAGCTGGCTTGGGTTCCCTCTGAGAAGCCGTCCTGGTTGACTGAAAGATAAGGCTAAACTCTAGCAAGTTGAAGAGCTCTTTCAAGAAGCCTTTGAGCCAGAGAGAAGTGGGGAGGCCCTAGCCTCCAGCCTGGGCAGCCCACTGTACCTGGAGCCACCTGGGATAAGACTTTGCTTCACCATTGCTCCTGGGTCTACAGGCTGTCCATCCCACCCGTCCTGGTCTCTCCCGTGTTGTCTGAGCTGAGATTCCTCTGAGATGGAAGTCCCATCTCCTGTCTAATAAAGACTCTTGAATACTGAACAACAGTACTAGTGGTAGTGGATGTACCTGGGCAGGGGAGGGGCTGAATGAGAGGAGGGCAGTACCGGGCTCCCTCTAAGAGACCAATGCTATAAAAGCCACCACTGCAACAAAAGGGGGAAGCCTCACTAAGACAGAACTCCCACCTGTGGGGGATGGGTTGGGGAGGAAAAATCTCCTTGGCTCCTTCCACTTCTCTGAGCCACCCCAAGGCCCCTGGGAACACCATCCATGATCTGGTCAGTCCCAACTCAGAGCAGTGGGCTGATGCTCCCAGCCAAGGAGGTCCCTAGGTACCACCCCAAGGACCAAGAGGATGGGAGAGGGTGGGGTTGCTCCCCCAGAGTGCCTGTGTGGGAGGTCACTGGATGGCCCTCTGTCTCAGCCACAAAGGGACCCATCCTTAGAAATGTCCTCCAGGGTTTGAACAGACCAGAGAGAAAGAGCATCCCTGCTTCACAGGGCCACCCACTCCTGCTTCCTCTCTGTCCACCCTCAGTAGAGGCAGAAGGGGATGAATATGCCTAACAAGAGGGATTCAGGTTAGACAGCAGGTAGGACTTCCCAACAATACCTGGGAGGGAACCTGAGGGAGCAGGGGAACCACAGAAAGAAGGAGCTGTGCTCTTGGCTTCATTTCCCCCGTAACACACCTGCATAAAACATGCTCCCCCAAAAGATAGCGTCCCCCTCCAACCTCTAGAGAGTTCCTGCTGGAAAGTGTTAGCAGAGTCCAGAGCGCCAGCTCCTTTTAAGCCTTCTACCACTCCCTAAAAAGTCCTTCCTCCCATCTAACAACAATCCCTCCATGGAACTATAGCTGGAATCCTGGGATTTTTCTAAATAAAAAGGCTTAAGATAATACACATGGTTCAATTCCAACAGCACAAGAGGGAAAGTATGCCTCTTACCCTCCCCTGTTCCCAGCCACCCACCTCCTCTCCCAAGAGGCAACCACTGGTGCCTATGTCCTCCCTGAGATACTCTGCGCATCCAAGCACGTATGTCTACACACCCCTCCCCTTCTATTTAAACACTGACCACAGCATTTTTAGCTCCTCTAGACCAGGGCTCCTAGCCTCAGGTCAAGATGAACCACCGGGGGATCCTTGCATCTGCTGAAATTGCATACAGAATGCTGGCTACGCACCTGGGCATGATTTCCAGGAAGAAGGAATGCATTAAGAGCCACCTGGTCTAGCCCAGCTCCTCATTTTACAGAGGAAACTGAGGCCAGAGAGAGGAAGGGCTGTGTCCAGGGTCCTCAGCATGGTGGAGGCCCATGAGGAGAATTCCAAGCTCCCCTAACCTACGTTCCAAGGAGCCCCAGGATCCCCCACAAGGACAGGGTCTAGGAGGGCTGATTGAGGCCAAAGATGCACCCAGGAAAAGGCAGTTCCATTTGTAACACAATCTGGCATATTTAAGGGGCGGAGCCTGGGCTCACCAGGTCAGGCAAGTGCTGCTGAAGTTCCCAGACCTCCTTTCAGGATCCTCCCCACTGCGCAGCCTTGCAAGGACCCATTGCAGCCCTGGGGTCCGCCCCCGGAGGAGGAGGGGTGAATGGAGACAGGGTCTGGCCTGGGATCAGCAAGAAGGAAGTTGCCCAGGTCTGCCCTCCCCCTCCCCCTGCTTTTGTTTGGACCCTGGAGCCTAAGCATCAACCTTCTATGGCTTCCTTACCCTCTGGGTGTTGGGGGGCCTGGGCAGGGAAAAGCAGCCCTCTGCCTCCATTAGTGGCCTGGCGTCCTGGCTCGGAAGGGAGGCTCCTGGTGAAGAAGCTGGGGCGGCTGAGGAGGTGGGAGGAAGGACATATCTGAGCACAGGAAAAGAAAGCCGGACACCAGTGACAGCAGGTGGGAGAGGAGCCACAGAGGGTGGGCTGCCTTTTGGAAACAGAAAGGCCCAGACCCAGACAGAGGCAGAAAGGGTGGGGAGGGACCCCTCCCTCAACAGGGATGCCAGGACTGGGATGGGAGGGTCCAGGCAGACACTTAAGAATCTGCTCTCAGAGTCCCACTGAGCATATGCAGATGAGGCCTGTCTGTATGCAAATGAGACCGTCTGTATGCAGATGAGCAAAGAGGGCATTCTCTTCTCAGGGTTACCATAGAGCCCATCCCTACCCCCTTCCCTCAGGGCCCCAGGTGCAGGGCAGCCTGTGAACAGGCCAGGCCTGGGGAGGAGCAACCTGCAATAGAAGGTTAGACTTCGGGAAGAACTTACCAAAGGAAAATGGCCAGTCCTGTGAAATGAACTGTAGATGAAATGAGGCATATAGAGGGGCTGCTGAGAGAGCCAGGCAAAAAAGATGGGGGTGGACTGTGAAAGAACATCTCAGTCACCCAGAAACGCAGGCAGACTGCAGAAAGCTTTGAAAGGGAGGCAGGAAAAAAAAGAATTTCGATTGAGTATCCACTTTGCTCCAGGTCCCACATGGAGTGTCTTCCACTCACTGTCTCACTATTCCCAGTGATAACCCTGTGAGGCCTTTCACAGATGAGGCCCAGACAGACTGACAGGTCCAGGTCACACAGTTTGCAAATGGCAGGGCCCTGGGCTGTCTGACTCCATGGCAGGCAGCCATGGCTTAGGATCTCCTTACTCCTCCCTTCTGGCAAGTCGCTCCTCCTAACCTGAGGGGAACTGAAGGGCCTTAGGGGTTGGGAGGCTGTGCCTGAGTGAGGAGTGCTGCTACCCGCTGAGGGGAGGTCTGGCTGGGTCTCAGGCCCAGAGAGGGCCTGCCGAGGGCTGGGAACTGGTGGTGGAAGGTAGGGTGTGGCTGTGAGGGTAGCTGATTGGGCAGAAGCCGGGAGGGGGACATCAGGGCTGGGAAGGACCCCGGGGATAATACAGTGGGGGAAACTGAGGCCCACAGGGATTGGGAGGGTTGCCCTCCTCACTCAGCAGATCCAGGTCCAAGCTGGGCCTGAACCCAAGGCACTGGGCCCCCAGCCTAGGGCCCCTTTCTGGGAATGCAGAGGCTGGGAGTCGGGGCGTCTTGGAGAATAGCCTCTCCTCTTCCTTCGGTGGCCCCTGGTCCCCCACATCCCATGATGTAGCCAAGGCCTTTGTGGGGAAGCCGTGGGGAAGAGAGGCCCCTTGTTGGCCCATTCATCGTGCTGGAGGCTCGGCCAATGCCAGCCCAGGCACCGGCTGGGCTCTCCTTCCTGGGGGTGCCAGCCGGCCCCCACCCACTGCCACTGCCCGCTCCGCTCCCCAGCTCTGGCGTTTCCTGGAGCCTCAAGGCTTTGGCCCTGGTCCCGGCTGAAGGATGGCGGGGAGCCCCAGCCCCCGCGTCCCCCGCACCTCGCCTTTCACACGCTGGCACCAGAGCCGTGGGAACGCTGGACGGCAGCTGGGCACCGGTGCCCGGCTCTGCCCACCCCCAGCCCGGCCGACCTCAGAGAGGGGAGAGGAACAGGCTGCCCCAAAAAAAGCCCCCTCCGGGATGGGGCCCTAGAAATCCTTAGCACTAATTATGAATCTGGGGACAAACAAGGCATTTGCAAGTCAATTAGTGACAGAACTTTCCCAGGAAAGAGCTTCATCCAGGCTCAGCTTCAGACAGGGCCACATGCTGGGTCATCTCGTCCCTCCCCCTGCCTCTGCCCTGCTCAGAGCTCAGGGACAGAGGCCGCGCAATGTTCTGCCAGCCCCTAGGTGGCGAAGGGTCTCAGAGCCCTGATGGGCAATGAGGGGCAGGAGGGCAAGGCTGCACTCTGCTGAGGTCAGCTGGAGGTCACTATAGCGCTGCCACCAGGAGACATCCTGTCAGGGCCCTGGCCTCAGTTGCACCTGTGACAGAACCTGGCTGCTCCTGGATGGAATTGCCAAGGAGACAGCTGGCCCGGACAAGGTGGCATGGATGGGTTGACAGGAAAATAGAAGTCATTGTGAAAGGGCCAGGGGGAGATGCTACCCGGAGGACACAAAGAAACCAGGACAAGAGGAGACCAAAGGAGAGACAAGTGGTCCCAGGCATCTCAGCTCGTGCCCAGGCAGGAGGCACATAATCCGAGGGGGCTCAGCCACACACATGGGAACTTCAGGCGGACTAGCTGGCCATCTGGGGCCACTTCCCATAGAGAGGGCGACAGAGCCCGTGAGGCGGCTGCTTCCAGGCGGGGAGGCCTTTAGCTGGGAGAGGGTCTCTCTGCTGAGAGGACCCCTTAATTGGGGGAAGAGAGTGAGGGAAGGGGCTATTTGGGGCAAAAGCCCTAGAGCCAGCCTCGACATCTGAGGGAGATTAAGGGATTATAATTAAAATGCGTTTGAGGGACTCCAAGCAGGTGGGTTGGGGCTGGTGCTAACGATCTAATTGCTGCCTTTAGCCAGGGCTTTAGCCAGGGCCTGGCTGCTGGGGCTCGGTAATGAGTGGGGGGTGGGTTCCTTTTAAAGGAGGGTGGGTGAGAAGAGGCGGAGTTGAGGGGCCAGGAGGGGCAGTCTTTCTCTCCACTGTGAACACCTCAGCTCACAGGGTCCTGTGGCCCGGCGAGGCTCCCCCACTACTGCTCTCCCTGAGAAACCAAGGGGCAGGCTGTGGCTCAGTGGAGTTCTGGGAGGCCTGGAGAAGAATTTGGGGGGCCAGGAGTGAGCAAAGAGGATGCTTACGTTCCCACAGAGAGGGGACATTGAGACGGGGATGGTTAGGGTGTCCTGGGAACAGTTACAACGCCAACACGAACTGCAAACGTACTCTGTGTCGAGCATTGTGCAAAACACTATAAACTGATTTCACCCTCACAACCATGGTAAAGTAGGTCTCCCCCTCGGGACTAGAGCTGGGCCCCGCCCCCTGGCTAAGCAGACGCCAGGGGTCCCACTGGCCGGGGTGGCTCCTTTCTAGGAAGGGACAGATGAACAAACCCGCCCTAGACTCTGAGAGACCTCAGGCTGACGGGCAAGGGCATGCAGATTGTAGCCCAAAGACCCAGGACTCTGGGAGTCCAGCCTGACCGAGGTGGTGCAGACCCCCTCCTGCCTCTCATGCGGAAGGCACACTAGGGACCTGGGCACACATCAGGTGTCACACCGCTAAGCCTTTGCATATGCTGTTCCCTCTCCTTGGAAAGCCATCCCTTCTGCTCCGTTTCTGCCCTTCTGAGAGATCTTCCTCTCCCCTGCAACCCCTAGATCCCCTAAGAGGTTAAGGGTTCTCTCTGGCCGCCTAGAGCCTGGCTGAGAAGGTGCTTACCACGCATTTAGGAAACAGATGAATGGCCTGGTGAGGGGCCGGTGTTTACTTTTATAACTAAATGTCTGAGCAGCTCTGGGAAGATACAGGGGAGACCAGAAACATTAGTTGCCTCTGGGATGGGAACTGGGTGGTGGAGACCCGGATGCAGGAGGGAAGCTTTGCTGTGTGGTACACCCTTTCGGGCCTCTAAAGTTTTCTGCCCTTGAAGTGAAGAAATTACTGGGGACCTCCCTGGTGGCCCGTGGTTATGACTCCTCGCTTCCACTGCAGGGGGCATGGGTTCGATCCCTGGTCAGGGAACTTAAATCCCATATGCCACGTGGCCAAATAAATTATTATTATTATTATTTGGCTGCGTTGGGTCTTTGCTGCGCGGGCTTTCTCTATTTGCTGCGAGGGGGGTGGCTACTCTTCATTGAGGTGCGTGGGCTTCTCATGGCGGTGGCTTCTCCTGTTGCGGAGCACGGGCTCTAGAGCACAGGCTCAGTAGCTGTGGCATACAGGCTTAGTTGCCCCGTGGCATGTGATCTTCCTGGAGCAGGGCTCGAACCCATGTTCCCTGCGTTGGCAGGCGTATTCTTAACCACTGTGCTACCAGGGAAGCCGCAAATAAATAAATTAATTAATATAATTAACATTTTAAAAAGTGAAGAAATTATTATTCAGAAATAAATCTAATTTAAAATAATAATTACTGCATCTTTTTTGAAAGCTTGGGAAGGACAGTGTTTAACCCCAAAGGCCAGATCATAAGAGAGCCCCTGAGACTCCTCACTGGGGAGGAAACAGTGCAATTCCAGTTCCTTCTCTCTACCTCCCCCTTCTCCCACCCTCTGCTCCTGCCTCCTCCTCCCAGGGCCTGGTCCCTGTGCCCCACTCCTCCCGGTCCTCTAAGAGCATTTCCCTGTTGGCCCAGAGAGCGGAAGCGCCCCCTCCCTATCGGGTGGGCATTGCGGGCAGAGCCCCTGGATTCTCACTAGCCCTGCACAGGGCAAGTCACTGAAGCTCCCTGAGCCAGCAGCTGCCCCTGTGAACACACAGTGACAGCCTGGCTGCTCTCTCCTGGAGTGGTCTCGGGGCGGCTGCCCGCCCTCCTCTGCGCATGCCCGAGGGACGCTTGCTGCCCAGCCCCAGCCGTGGGCCCTGCTATCTGCTGTGTGCTCTCTCCAAGGCCACCTCCCGTCTCTGTGCCTCCTTGTCCCATCTGGGCATGGGTGTATCCCTGCCCTTCCTCCCCCTGTATGGCTGAGCTGAGGATAAAGGAGCTCTGGGCACCCAGTCTTAGCATTCTTATCTGAAAAATGGGGATACAAACAGTAGCTATTTACCAGAGCTGTTGGGGGGATTAAATGAGATAATGTATGTAAAGTGCTTGGCGCGGCGGGGCACAAAGTGGGGGCTCATAAATGGTGGCTGTTATTATAGTTATTAAATGGGAGGAACCCTGCAAAATGTGCTAGCCTGGGGAAGGGACTCGTCATTATTGCTCTGGCTGGGAATAATGAGGCCTTGTGGTAATAGCCCCTCGCACTCCCAGGCCCCTCTGACAAAAGGACGCAGCGGCTGCGGACGGGCCCAACAAAGTGAGAAGTGAATGGTACATAATGGGACACTTAGGGGCTTAGCCCAGGCTGGGGGGTGCTGGGAAGGACCCTCCGGCTGTGGCTCCAGGTGCTGAAGGACCCCACAGGCCAGAAACCAAGCTGATGGGCCGCCCTTTCTCTGCTTCAAGGCGGCTTGGTCAAGAGCCTTCAGCCGCAAACCCAGGTCATCTGGGCCTTTGCCAATATGGACAAAGCGCCCCTAAGTGCCAGGTGCTGCTCTGTGTGCCAGGGCACCAGCCTGCACCAACAGACCCCAGCACCTCAGGCCTCGTGAGGCTAGTGTGGGAGACCAACATGAATCCAAACAAATACTCAAAATAGGTAGAGATGCTGATGAATGATCTGAAGAAAAATAGGAAAGGAAAGGGAATATAAGGGCTGGAGTTGGGGTGGTGAATTCAACTTAAAATAAGGTGCTTCCGGAAGGCCAGATTTTGTCCAAACTTTTCTTGTGGAAAATGTTAAATAGATGCAAAAATAAATAGACTAATCTAATGAACCCCCATCTACCCCTCATCCAGCTTCAACAACTGCCAGTCTTGGGCTTCCCTGGTGGCGCAGTGGTTGAGAGTCCTCCTGCCGATTCAGGGGACGCGGGTTCGTGCCCCGGTCCGGGAAGATCCCACGTGCCGCGGAGCGGCTGGGCCCGTGAGCCATGGCCGCTGAGCCTGTGCTCCGCGGCGGGAGAGGCCACGGCAGTGAGAGGCCCGCGTACCGCAAAACAGAAACAAAAACAAAAAAAAACAACTGCCAGTCTTGTTCCATCTGCACCTCCACCTACTCTCCCCCACCTCCCGTGTCACTTTTTAGGAAACCCCAGACTTCTCCTTTCATGCAGGATGTGATTTGAGCAAAGACCAAAGGAGATGAGGAAGCCAGCCACGTGGTCATTAGGGAGGTGAGCATTCCAGGCAGAGGGAGTAAGTGCAGAAGCCCTGTGCCTAGGATTGGAAGATCAGGCTCTAATCTCAGCTTTGCATCTACTGGCTGTGTAAACTCACACGAGTCCCTTAACTGCTCCGAAACTCAGTTTTGTCATCTGTGAAATGAGACTGACGCCCCCACCGCACAGGGAGTTTGTAGAGGTGGAATGAGAACCTCTGCGAGTGTTTTATAAAATAGAGCAACACGCCAGGATCAAGGTCTACTCTCAGAAACTCAGTGTCTTGGTGGAGGTGAGGGGTTGGGAAGGGGGTCTGGGGGTGGTTTCCTGCGGACGGGACTTAGTCTAGCAGGCTACGGTGATGGGGAGGGGGCTTTAGCTCAGAGCTAGGCCATGTCTGCTGGCCTTCCCCTCACCCCCACCCCCATGGACGGGCCATAGGATCCCAGGCTGCTGGAAACAAGAGAAGGGCCAAAGGCCTGAATGGCCAACTGTTCTCTGAGGAGGCTTGGCCCCCTCTAAAGACCCTTATCACCACCTCCACCTCCCTCCCAGGGTGATTATCACCCAGAGGGGCCTTTCCTGGGGGACACAAAGAGACCCTCCACTCCCATCCTCTAGGCAGGATAATGGGCCATTCACACTGAGGGGACCCCAGCCCCACACCTGGCCCTCTCAGGCAGCCCCCGACAGCCCCATTGTCCCAGGCCCGCCTTGCACACGGGTGTCAGTGGCAGGGAAGCCCTAGCTCCCAGCTGGAGCGCTCCTGGACTTCCCCCACCTCCCCAGCCGCCTGGACTCTGGGCTCGATCTGGGGGGCGGTGGGCCCACCATTCATCCCACACCCGCTCACTCGGAATTTCACTCCTCTCGAAAGTCCTTACAGAGCGATGGGAAAATGGGAGGGAATAATTAGGAAAATCATTAACGTCTCAAGGCCCATCTGAGAGGGATTAAGGGATTAAAAGCCTTCCAACCAATCTCTCCTACTTTAAGGTTGTTGGAGGGGTTTTGTTTCCAGGATTTCTTTTTCCTCTTCTCTTTTCCTGGATTGGGGGACACTAAAGTCTTGGTGGATCCTTCCTTCAAAAGCTGCAGGAAAGGGTCAAGACAGTAAAATCTGCATGAAGAAGAATGGGGAAGAGCAGGTGTATGGGGGAGGGTCCCTTCCCAAGCTCTCCTGAGCCGCCTTGGGCCGCCTCTCGGACATGGGTGGAGAGGGAGGGGTGCAGCGGCCAGGCTGGGCCAGAGGGGAAGCCCAGACAGGTCTGCTGAGAGCCGACCGGCTCCCTTGGAAGGCCCCTGAGAGGCCCAGCCCTGCATGCCAAACCACATACACCTCCACCGAGTCCTGGCTGACTGGGTCCAACAGAGGTAAAATGGGCCAAAGGCTCCATGCCACACATCCTGCTCTGGAAGCCCAAGGCTGGAGGTCAGAGAGGAGGGAGCGGGGCGGGAAGGCTGAATCAACAAAGCCTGTTACTGTTTGCAGTAAGCAACATACAGCCGCTGTCCTTGAGCAACGCGTGGTCCAGTGGGGGTGAGCAGATAAAAATGAATAGCTCGTTACAACACACTGTGAGGCTGGCTGTAGTGTGAAAGGGGGTGAGGGGGTCTTCAGAGGAGGCAGACCTCAGCCAGTCTGGAGAGATTTGGGACAGTCCCCTGAAGGGGTGATTTATTTATGAGAGGATCCCTAAGGCCTGGCACCTGGTAGGTACTCAGCAAGTGTGAGGTAAATGCTCCACGCGGATGCATCACCCCCTTTTATACGGAGTGTCTCACTGAAACGGTCCCCCTCACCTGGCTTAAGGCAAAGCCGGTATTTGGGTTGCTGCAGAGCAGAGGGGCACATTAGGGGATGGCCCAAGCCCTCCCTAGAGTCTTCCTGAGCTCCATCCTGACTCAGCCCTGAGCATTCTGGGGAAGAAAGATACTGGCAGCACGTGGCTCACACAGTGCCCCCCCCAACACACGGTTCCAGTTTGGGGGCACCCTGGAGTGAAGGCGGCCCCTCCATTTCTCTGGAAGGCTCAGCTAAACCCCCTCCGAACTTCTGTACCCACCAAACCTTGCCTCGAAGACCTGAAGCCTGGTGGGGCAAAATGGAGGCAGGCGGGAGCCATCCGGAGACAGCACCTCGCCAGTGGTGCAGGTGATAGATGCTGGTGGCTGCGGCCCTGTGCAGCATTAATAACCACGTTTACAAATGGTCTTAATTAGCAACTGCCGACAAGAAGCCCGATACTAATTCCACCAATAATCGAGGCTTGCGGGGCGCGGACAGGAACGCGAGTGAGGGGATGGATGGCTTGCAGACACTGTGCATAGCTTGCAGATACCGTGCAGCTGTAGGGTCCAGCTACAGCAGAGGCCAGCTGAGTGGCTGGAGGGCTGGAAAGAAGAGGGACCCTGCCCCCGCCGGCTCCCACACCAGGGTTCCTTGACCCCCCACGGCGCAGCCTCCTCAGATGGTGTTGGGACAAAATGAAGCGTGAGGAATTGCAGGGAGGAGGGGAGATCTCTGTCTGCGCCGTCAGAGCCAGAACCCAGACAGCAGCCTGTGGGATGAAGGCGAGCCTGTAAAAGCTCAAGTGAAATGAGCTAGAAGGGGATTGGGAACAAGCCCCACAGTGTCCTGGAGCCACATTCCTTGCTCTGGGGAGACGGAGATGGATGGTGCTGAGCTGGGAAGGAGGGGACACTAGGGTTGTGGGGGGGCAGCTTCTCCAGCTGAGGGCTCCCCTGCCAAGACGAGCAGGGTGGGAAAAGTGAACTTAAGAATCCAGTCGATGCCCCAGCACAACAAAGGCCACTTCCTCTCTCAGCCTCAGAGCCAAGATGGGTCTGCTTGGGTCCTGCCCAGGGACCTTCCAAAGACCATCCAGGGCTTCCCTGGTGGCGCAGTGGTTGAGAGTCCGCCTGCTGATGCAGGGGATACGGGTTCGTGCCCCGGTCCGGGGGGATCCCACACGCTGCGGAGCGGCTGGGCCCGTGAGCCATGGCCGCTGAGCCTGCGCGTCCGGAGCCTGTGCTCCGCATCGGGAGAGGCCACAACAGTGAGAGGCCCGCGTACCGCAAAAAACAAAAAACAAACAAAAAAAACCCACAGGCCTCTGAGGCAGCACTAGAACCCCTGCTTCCCAGAAGACTGCCTGCCCTACCAGCATCTTCTCCCTCCTCTCCCCATTCAACTCTCTCCTGCCTTACTGGAACTGAAAACCTGGAATTCCTGGGACAGTTCTCATTTTGATGTTGCCCCGATTGATTTTGCCCCGAAAACCTTATAAGTCTCAGAAGCATCATTGTTTCAAGGGCCCAGGCACCACCTCTGAAATAGCTCCCACCTGAGTGGCATTAGTCCTTGATCATGAGCCTGTGTGGGAGTTTAGGAAAGGTGGAATCAGGTCCTGCACCTTGCAGAGTCGAAAGCCCAGTTACTGGAGCTCAGTCTGTAAGCACCCAAGAGCAGAGGCCAAGTTCCCAGCTAGAATGGACTCTGCTTCCTGCATAGAGTCCCTTGCCTACTATCCAGTGTTGGGCCAATACCATCTGTTAGATGGGCACAAGCTCCTGGGCTGGGGGTAGAGAGGGATGCACGTTTCACTAGTGGGAGGGGCCTTTCTGTGGCAAACCACCCCCGACCCCCGCCACCTCTACATCACTGGAGAAGTTTCTTTCAGTCCTGCATGGCTAGGGTTTCTCCCAGTAAACGGTGGGCCTTCTTAACTGGTGGTGGCAGCAGAAGGAAGCAGGAAGGAGCCCTGGACTGGGCCTGGGGCTCATGAGTCACAGAGGATCCCTTGGGGTCATCTCTGTCCAGTAACCTGCTTTGGGGAAACCATGAGTATTTCCCTCAAGGTTCTGGAAGGGAACTGGCTCCAGAGACACCTCTGGTCAATGTAATGTGAAAAAAAATGGATGGAGAGGGCAGTTAACAGGTAGGGAGGATGGGAAGAGCATCAGCTATAGGCTAGGCTTAACCTCCAAGAGACGAGGCTCAGAAATGAACTGATTTGTGTCAGTGGGGGAGCCAAGCTGGGGGCCCACCAAGGTCTGACCCCAAAGTCAAGGCTCTTTGGGGAGAGGAGTAGGTATGGAGGGAACAGGTGACCACCCCTCCTTGGCCCCAAGGCCTGGTTTGGGTCGCCTTCTTCCTTCCTCCCCGGGCTGGCGAACTCCGATCGGCGATCAGACGGCGGCACAGAGACAATAGCGCTCTGTCCCGGGCGGGCGCTCCGGGAAGACAGCTCATCCCTATGCAGGGACGGCCTCCCCCACCCGGGCCTGGCCGCCAGCCCCTTTCAGGCGGTGGAAGCCGGGGCGGCGGCAGAGGGGGATTCTCACAGGCCGTTGGACATTTGCATAGCCCGCTCGCCCGCCCGGAGACATTGGCCCGCATTGTTCCCGGGCGGCGGCGGCAGCGGCGGCGGGCGCACGGGCCGGGGCGCGCGGGGCGGCGCGGAGGACCCGGCTGGGAGCGGGCGGGACGACCAGACAAAGGAGACGGGGCGCGCAGAGCCGGGCGGGGGAGATCTTGACGGTGGGTGAGAAATATCGGGGTGAGGTGCGGGGGTGGACGCGGCTGCCGAGTTAGTCTGTCTCGGGACCGCCACCGACCCCCACTTCGGACACCCACGCCGTGTCTAATTCCTCCCTGAGCTGGGGCCACCATGCGCCGTGATTTGAATCCCAATAACGGGGCATCTCAGGCCTTCCCCAGGCTACGCAGGTTCAGGGCGCCAGGTCCTCCAGAGGTCAGAGGAGCAGCTCCTAGCTCCTGGCCCGGCCCACGGGGCTCTGGCCACACAGGCACAGAAGCACCCTGAGGCGCGTGGGGAACCTTAGACCTCCCAGCCAGATGTCTGGGCAGGAAACTCTGTTGTCGCCCACACATACTTGTGCCAAGCCTGTACAGCGCCACCTCCAGAAACCCTTCCGTAATGCCTCTGGCTCTGCTGGCTTGACACTGACCCCAGCGCAGCCAATCTTCCCCATCAGTGGGGCCCTGGGAGGCGAGCAGGGGCCCAGTGTCCTCATCCATCATTGTCCCCAGCGCTCAGGCACTGAAGCTGGACAGACGGAGTTCATGAGTGGGCAAGTGTCTGATTGTCCTGCATTGAGAGTGATAATGGTGGTGATCAGAGGGGCTGTCCCTGAGGGGCAGAGGCCTCATTGTCCTGAAGGGGTGAGGAAGGAGCTCCCTTGGCCCCTGTCCCCGCCATCTCCTTGACCTGCTCATTGTCACCCTGTCGACCCAGCCTGAATGGATGGGCCACCGTGTGGGGAACCAATGGTGCTGAGCCAGGGGCTACAGGAAAGATGGGGGAGGGGCTCAGTCTTGGTGCAACAGAGAGGCTCCAAGGATACCTGTCTTTCCTGCCCTCTGAGCTCCCTGCCTGAAAGCAGTAATGGGACGATCACCCCCATACCCAAACCAGTAATGATGGCTCAGTCCATCATTTGGACCGAACAATCTATGGACTGCCCACCAGGGTGCTAGGCACTACAGGAAAAGCTGGGGGAGAGAGAGGAGGAAATGCAGAGGGAAAAACCAAGGGCTTGGTTTAGGAGAGTTCAGTCCAGGACAGAGTTCCCTGAGCCATGAAGCCAGGGTGCTGGATCTTGTAGTAGAGCTCAGCAGCGTCTCCCAGGCCATGAGAGGCTTTATGGGGGAGATGGAGCCTGAACTATCTGGTTAGGGGATATTCAGGGCCATCTCTTGTCGGGCAGCCATCACCCTTTCTCAGGGATCTCTTGGTGGGCCACCCTAGGAACTGTAGCCTTTCCTCCCTTAGAAGCTGGCTGGGTAATTGCCCTCTCCCAGGGAGGGTTCAGTTGTCACTTCTCCAGGAAGCCTCCCTGGATTGAGATGGGAGTGATGACCAGCCTAGGCTAGAGCAGCCCCTTTTTGTCAAGCCTGGAGGAGATTTGGTTGTGGTCAAGAAAGAACCAGAGTAGAAGGAAAGGATCAAGTGGGAAAATGTTGGTGGTATGCGTAGTAAATGAATACTCGTAGCCTTTCCCACCCAGGATAAGGAAGGGCAGGGAGGGTCTTATCCTTAAGTCTCTCCTTTCTATAAGTCTTTCAGATCTCTGTTTGAGGACTGCTCAGGGAGCTCAGGGGCAGAACAGGTCAGCTGGCTGTACCTGGATCCATGCAGAGGCAGAGTGATGGCTCTGCAGGGTGAAATGGGGGATGGGCCTCTACTTGCCCAGACTCCCTCCCAGCAGGGGCTGACAGGACAGGGTACCTTTCTGCAATCTCAGCAGTCATCCTGCCTCAGCACAAGGATCTCCCTCCAACATACCTACCCCAGCCAGCAATGGTCAGGGGAGGCTGTGGAGGAAGGAGGAGAGCTCAAGGGGAGGCATATACCAAATATATTTGGGCCACATGGGCAGGGGTGGTTCCCATGGGGCACTTCTCTCTCAACAGCCCTCCTTGTTCCTCAGCTTTTCCTCAACTCTGTGCTTGACCTCTTTCCCCAGCCAGACTCAGTCCCTTCAGCTACAGTGAGGATGCAGCCTCATGGGAGCACCTTTTGACCCTGTCCCAGAACTAGGCCTCAGAAATCCCTCCTTGGGTTCCTAGGTGTGTATGGGTTTTGGTTTTGAGGAAGAGGTCTCTAGTCATGGGTGACTCCTGCCAGAAGCCTGGGGAAGAGCAGGAGAGGGCAGAGGGGGGTCCCAGTACTTCAGGGTTGGGAAAGGAGCTCTGGTCCACTGGGAGGATGGATTCTCTGTTGAATGAGAGATCTGGAATGACATGTGGTAGTGACTGGGAGCTCAAAAAAGTCTTGTGGCATGAATAGTGAGGACCAGAGCTGAAGCAGACAGGGATGCCGCTAGGCTGTAGGAAGGACTTCCGATTCTTGGTAGAGGATGGAGGGACAAGAAAGGCCACATCTTCCTCCGCTGGGTCTGGAGCACCCTCTGGTGGTCAGATGGCTTCAGGCTGACAGAAGCCCCATTCTCTGCAGCAACTCATTTGCCCTTCCTAGTCCCCACTCC
This sequence comes from Physeter macrocephalus, assembly GCF_002837175.3. NCBI lineage: Eukaryota > Metazoa > Chordata > Mammalia > Artiodactyla > Physeteridae > Physeter > Physeter macrocephalus. The sequence goes on from NW_021145318.1 coordinate 148,961, forward strand.
TCAGACTCGTGACAGGGACATAAGTTGGTGCCTGGGGGCTGGCTGCTTCCAGCTTCTGAGGAGTTAGTGGCAAAGAACTCCTTATGCCCCTCTTAGTCCCAGCAGGGGCCCTTTTCCTACTCTGTTCAGAGGCCACCCAAGTTGAGGGTCAGAGTGGCAGCCATTCTGGAATAGGAAGAGCTCTCCAGCAGCCTGAGCTGTCCTATAACAAACACAGACTTGCTGGAGGAGAACGAGCTCCCTGTCTCTGGAGGCAGGTAAGCCCAGTCTGGGCATCCACCTAGCACAACACGGCATCCTAGGAGGAGTTCCATGGACCCAGGGAGGCAGGGTATTGTCACCACTAAGGTCCTTTCTCACCCGAGGTTCCAACATTGTTAGATGGTAGGAGGAGCCCCCCACATTCCCAGTGCACAAAAAAAGAAGTGACAGTCCTCGGTGACCGTGGTATTTATCACCCTCAGAGAGCCAGGCCCTGGCTCAGGCTTCACTGTAACAGAGTGATGCTGGTCCAGTGCATCAGCAGTCACTTGGGTGCCTCATTTGCAGGGCGTGGGGCGGTGGGGTGGGGCTGTGTGAGGTTCTCCCCTCACCACACTAGTTACAGCCCCACCCCCTACTAGTTACAGCCCCTCCCCCAATGCTGCCTATGGTAAGGAGGCTCCTTCCAGCTCCTGTCTTCTTTCTTGCAGCAGAAGTGATGGGAACTAGAAAAGAAAAGCTTCCCAACGGTAGCCAGCCATCATCTTCTAAAAGGAGAGCGTCCTTTCAAGGCCTGGAAGCAAGTTAGGCCTGAGTCTCCGGTTCCTCTGCCCTCAGAGGTCCCTGGGCTAAATCCTCATGCTCTCCAGGCACCTGGAGGGCAAGGATGGAGGAGCAGGTGAAGGGGCAGCTCCAGGGGGCTGGAGGCCACAGCTCAGGGGGGGACCCCAGAGGAGAAGGAGCAAACTAGGAAGGAAAGAGGCGGGTTGGATCAGGGGAGGTGCAGCAGGGAAGGGAAGGTTGGAGGCTGAGAGAGCCCTATGGGCCTGAGGGGCTGCAGCCACATCTCACCTCCCAGTAAATCTGGTCCTCGTAGCACTGGGAGTCTGGTGGGGAGTCCAAGAAGGGCAGCCTCAGCAGGAGCCCTGGTGGCAGTAGGGGATCATGTGTGAGGCTTTTTGCCACCCCCATGGGGGAGACTGCCACTCAATACCACCGGGCACAGAGGAGCCAGGAGGCATGAGGTCAACGTGATGCCTGGCACAGGCAAATCACAGCGGTATTTATCGAGCACCAACTTTTGCTAGGCCCTGTGCAAAGTGCTTGACAAGATTGCCCTCCTTAAGCAACCACAGCAACCCTGCAAGGTGAATATGATCCCTCTGTTACAGAGAAGGGGGCCAAGGCTTAAAGAAGTTAAATAACTTATTCAAGTTGGCACAGTTGGGAACGGACCAAATAGTGAGTCTGTCATGAACCACAGCTCATAAGCCTTCTGTGGCCGCCCATCCAGGAGGGGTGCAGAAAGTGTTTATTGAGTAAGTAAGTAATTAAATGAATGAATGAGCTGAACCTTGTTTGAGAATGAAAATTTCAGGGTGGGAGCAGGAGGGTGGGGATACTCAATCAGACGTTTTATTCTGAAGGCCAACAGGACTAAGGCCAGATATCAGGAAGGACTGCCGGCCCCGGCGTCAGTGGGCAGGCTGCCTCTGTGGAAGGTTTTTGTGCTCCAGTCTAGTGATGAGACAGGCAGGCCTCTTCCCTCCCTGACCCTGCCCCACACGCCTCAGGGCCTCAGCCTGAGGTTGGGCTGCCCTCTAGTGGGTAGAGGGAGCAGCACAGGGAAAGCCACAGAGGAGAGGGATCTGCCAGCCCCTGGCAGGCTTCTCACCTTCCCTTGGCACCGGAAGGGAGCAAGTACCCACTTGGTCCTACTTATCTGGAGGAAGTTACCCCTTAGATGTACAACCCCACCTTGCACCTGGCACAAAGTAGGTGCTCAACAGATACCTGTGAGGAAATGAATGGCAGGGGGATGGGATGCAATGGCCCTTCCTCCAGAGAAACCCCCTCCTCTGTCTTCTGCCCTCCCTGGAGCTCCTGCCAACGCCCCTCCCCCCCCCGCCTCCCCGCCTCCCCCCCCCCCCCCACCAGCCAAGGTCACTCACCTCCAAGGCTCCCACCCACAGAGGCAAATATCAGTGTGACAAACAGTCCGAAGAGCTGGTGCATGGCCTGAGACTTCGCGCTGCGCTGGCCCTTGGCTAGGAGCGGAAACACGCTCTCTAGGCTGCAGGGAGGGGAGAGTGTGGGGAGACAGGGATGGAGCACGGAGCCAGGGCTGGTCAGTGCATCCCTGCACTGCATGGCTTCCTGCAGCGGCCACCTCCCCCCCCCCGCCTCCCCGCCTCCCCCCCCCACCACCACCAGCCAAGGTCACTCACCTCCAAGGCTCCCACCCACAGAGGCAAATATCAGTGTGACAAACAGTCCGAAGAGCTGGTGCATGGCCTGAGACTTCGCGCTGCGCTGGCCCTTGGCTAGGAGCGGAAACACGCTCTCTAGGCTGCAGGGAGGGGAGAGTGTGGGGAGACAGGGATGGAGCACGGAGCCAGGGCTGGTCAGTGCATCCCTGCACTGCATGGCTTCCTGCAGCGGCCAAAAGGGCCTCAAGGGAGCTGCCACGCTGAGTCACCTCCGGGCCTTTGCTCCAGTCAGGCCCATAGCCTGGAACACCCTCCCACCCTCCGTGTGCCAGCAACACCCTCACACCTTTCAAGGCTCACTTTGAGGGTCACTTTTGCCTGCCCTCTCTTCTGAGCCCTGATGTGCAAAAATCTATCCTAAGGGTCAGTATCTCTTACCTGACCCTTTAGTAATAACACTATTGAAATCATTTGTTCAATGACCTTCTGTTGCACTTGAGTGAGGACCAAGAAGGCAGTCCCCAGTCTTGCTCGCTCCACTTTCTTCAGCTCCCAGGAGGTAGAGGAATGAATGAATGAATGAATGAAAGAAAATAGACAGCTTTTTTTTGTTGGTCCACAATAGGAGGAAGAGAGTGAGGGACTTAGTTCCAGGGGGATAACGATTCCACTGGGGATGGGGGACGAGGGTGGGGAGAACTCACCCATCTCCATAAGCTTCATGGGTGGCCAGTCCAGCCACAAGGACCCCCAAGAGCGCTCCCAGGACCCCAGGCATCCCATGGAGGTTGTGGACACCGCATGTGTCTTGGACTTTGAATTTTGACTCAAGGATGGGCTGGAGAACAGGACACCAATAATGAGTCTCATGTGCCCCCCGAAGACCCCCCCTGTTCTGCCCAGGGCCCAAGAGGCATCTGTACCGTGAAGAACTTGTACCCCAGTGTGGAGACGGTCCCAGCCAGGAAGCCAGCTGCCAGAGCCCCAAAGGGTGTCAGCATCATTTCAGCCGATGTCCCCACCACCACCCCTCCGGCCAGTGCGGCATTCTGGATGTGGACCTAAGGGAGCACAGAAGAACAAGGCATTGGAGGCCCTTTCAGATCGTCACACCCACACCCAACCCAACCCCGCCCACCACAGTGGCACCTACTGCTTCTGAAGTCCCCCCACCATCTAACCCTCTACCTCTCCTGCTAGCCTGTCATCACCTCATGCTCTGACCCAACGCCTCCAGTGCAGATGGAGTCCCCTGTGCCTGTGCCCTTACCTGTTCCCCTGGAGAATCATCCTTGCAGGGTCTCCGATCTCTCCCCCGCCTCCCGGTCCATCCCTCGGCCTCTCCCAAGCCTCTCCCCCATATACCATGTCCAGCCGCCCATCCCTCCCGACAAGGGCTGACAAGGCGAAGGTGCTGAGGGTGCTGGCAGTCAAGGAGTAGTACGTGTTGAGAGCTGTCCGATGCTGCCCATCCCCCAGCATAGTGGGTGCAGAGTTGAAACTAGGCCAGAAGATCCATAGGAAGATGGTCCCTAAATGGTGGGCAGGCAGGCAGAATGAGAGGAAGGAGGTGACTCCCCCACAAGGTAAAAGCTGTGTAACTGCACTCAAGTCACCTACTCTCAGCAGCCTCAGTTTTCTCATCTGTAAAGTGGGGATAGTGATACCTACTTTATAAAGTGAGGACTAAATGAGGTGATACATACCAAGTGCATAGCGCATGGCCTAGCCAGTACTAAATGTTCAACAAATGGTAGCTATCGCAGGGTACTGGCACAAAAGGGAGATACTCGATTGAAAACCACAGGGGGCTGAGATTTTTTAAGTATCAGAAAAGGAAAGAAAAAAAGGCAAAGGGCAAAAAAAAAAAAAAAAAAAAAAAAAAAAAAAAGGCAAAGGGTACCACATGTCAGGCACTAATCTGGTACTTGATATACATAAGAGGAAAATCATTTGTTTTATAACCTCAACTGCCCCCTGGAGAGGGTGGGCCTGCCATGAGCACCGATGGGCTGGGCCTGCGCATCTGGGGTAAGGACTGGGAGCTCCATATGCCCTGCCTGCGGTTCCCAGGTCAGTCCTGGAGGGAGAGGGGGAGGGGCCAAGGGCAGGTCCCCAGGGGAGAAGGGGAGCTGGGGACCCCGTAGGGTAGGGTCAGCAAAGCAAAGAGGCTTGAGAGACTGCCCCTTAGTCCTGAGTGGTCCTTGGGTTGCGATGTAACTTCTGCACCTCCACAGTCTGATTAAAATCTACCACACATACACATGCGTCTTCTGAGAAGAGTTTTGGGAGGAATCAAGGAAGAAGCCAGTTTTCCTGTCTGAAAGAAGCTGGGAGGCAGAGGAGATCTGAGAATGTAAGCCTTGAAGGAAAGCACAGACATCTTGGGGAAGTCTTTGGACTTCAAGCTAAACTTATCTGGGTCTCAAAGGGCAAGGAGGCCTCAGCTGACCTAGGGTTCCACATGCTCTATTTCACAACAAACACAGAGGTGAGCAAGAAATACAAAACCCGTCTCTTTTTAATGTAAGAATGGGCACTTCTGTCACTACTCAAACTACCTTCAAAAACATAAAACACGGATTTCCTTTCCTGACTCATTAGTGAACAAAGAGAGAGAAGCAGAGGCCAAGGCAGAGGTATATGGGCTTAGGAGAAACAGGTGGTGATGATGGGGCTTGCAGGTCAGACCCTACTGCTTGCCGGCATGACCTACGACCTCTCCTTCTCCCCCCTTGAGAGTGCAGGGGCTTCCAGGAAATCTCCTGAGAGGACGTGACCTCAGGAGGGGGGACGCAGCCTCAGGGACAAAAGCCTGGAGGTTAGAGATGGGGAGAAGCTGAGTCTGGCTGGAGGGGGGGGGCGGGGAGAGTGAGTGGGGAGAGGGGAAGAGGGGGAGGAGCGGCCAATATCCTGCAGGGATGGGTGTGCCAGGCTGAGGAGTCTGGTTTCTAACTGTCGGTAGTGGGGACCCTGGAGGCCTTTAACAGAGATTGGTGCCATCAGACTTCGATTGAGCAAGGCCCCTAGGATGGATCTCAGGGCATGTGCATACCCCAGTGCTGAGTTCTAAGAACCTGTCATAAAACTACTGAGAATGGTGAGCACGGATTCCCAGGGCTCTGGTGGAAGAATCTGAGTTGGAAGGGAGTTCCCAGCCAGAACCCCAAGGATTCTAGGTGGCACCCCAAGACCAGACCTGGAGATGAACCGGCCCCGTACCCACCACACCTCAGCAGGCCTCACCAATCATGGCAAAGAGGTCCGAATGGTAGACGGAGCCCCGGCGATGCTTGCTCTTCTCCAGCTGGGGCCTATAGAGGACCCTGGAGAGGACCAGCCCGAAGTAGGCACCAAAAGCGTGAATAGTCATGGAACCTCCTGCATCCTTCACCTGGGGAGGTGGAGCTGAGGTGGAGGGGCAGCTCCTTGCCCCTACCCCTACCCCATGCCCTCCCTGCTCAGGGCCTGGCCCTGGCCACCCCCTCTCCTCACGCCATCCCCATCCAGACTCACCCCGAGGAGACTAAGGAGCACAAACTCGTTGAGGCCAAATAGCACCACCTCCAGCAGGGCCATGAGCAGCAGCTGAGCCGGCCCAGTCTTGCCCAGTATGGCACCAAAGGAGATAAGCACAGCTCCAGCACAGAAGTCAGCATTGATCATGCTGGGGGATTGGGATGGGGAGGGTGAGAGGGGGCTGGAAGCGAGGGCATCCCTGGGGCGTGGGGGGAGGGGAGGAGGCAATGAGCCTACCCATCTAAGCTCTTCCCTGGTAGGCAGGAAGGTATCACCTCGCCTTTTTTGGGGATGCGGAAAGAGAGTCTCAGGGAGGTTCTGGGCCTTAGCAAACAAAGCCCACAACAGGTGGAAGAACCAGATCTTGAATCAAGAGCTCCTCTGGGGGGCTGCCCTGGTGGCGCAGTGGTTGAGAGTCCGCCTGCCGATGCAGGGGACGCGGGTTCGTGCCCCGGTCCGGGAGGATCCCACATGCCGCGGAGCGGCTGGGCCCGTGAGCCGTGGCCGCTGAGCCTGTGCGTCTGGAGCCTGTGCTCCGCAGCGGGAGAGGCCACAACAGTGAGAGGCCCGCGTACCGCAAAACAAAAACAAACAAACAAAAAAGAGCTCCTCTGAACCCTGCCCTTTTCCATGACACTATCTATCCTCCCAACATCTCTTGGGTAATAAGGGGCCTAAAGAAATGGGGAGGTGGGGCTCGAGGTTGGGAGAAGAAATCAGGCAATAGAATATGCAGGGCACCTAAAAGAAATCAACTGATGGGTCAAAAAGCTGGATCAGGGAGCAGACTTGAAGGACTGGGTTTGAGCTGGGTCCCCTGGACAGGGGCCTCCCTGGTAGACCTGAGGGGAGCCAGGGTGGCCACCACTGCCCACCTCTCTATGCCTACATGGATGTGGCCACCGTGGAAGGAGTGGAAGAACCCCTGGACGAGTGTGGACCACTGCAGGGCAAAGGCGGCCAAGAGGAAGGTGAAGCCCACGCTGCTGAAGCCGTAGCGCTGCAGGAAGACCATGAGGAAGCCGAAGCCCACGAAGATCATGGTGTGCACATCTTGGAAGCCTGCAGGGGTGGGTGGGTGGGGGGCATTCAGGGCTGCTCAGGCTGCCACCCATCCACCAATCAGCCATCCTGCCAGCGCCCCCAGCTCTCACCAGCCAGGGCAGCCCTGAGGCTGGAGCCGAGCCTATAAAACTCCCTGGGCATGGCCGGCCTCCCAGCCCAGGTCCCCCATACAGAGATGGCCAGCTTGGAGAAGTGGGACCCAGACCATCCCTGCTGTCGCCAGGTCAGAGCAAGAGAGTAGAGCCTTCCGCTCTCTTCTCTGGCCCATTCATTTGCCCTATCCCTGGGTTGCTTAAAACCAGTGAAAAGTCCAACCTTTCCTGTGTTCTTTCCTGGCGCAGTCCCTGCCCTCTGTGCTGGAAATTCTCTTCCCCTTCCAGCTTTTCTTCAATTTTCCCTTTCTGTCGGAAGTCCTTCTTGATGTCTACCCTCCATTCCTCATACTTCAGAATCTATACCTCTCCATTTTCAGGATTTTAAATTTTATAAATTAATTTACAAAAATAACTTTAAATTGTTAACAGAGATTATCTCAGGGAAAAGAAATTGAAGGGAGGGGGCAGGGCTGCTGAGCTGTATGACTCTGTTGCAAATAATGCCCCCTGGAGGTATGCAATATGGCCACTCTGGGAAGGAGGATTTTACCCTATAGTTTGTTTCTTTCTATATTTCGAATGTTTTAATTTTATAGATGAATCACTTGAATTTTTTTAAGTGTCAGTGGGGTTTCTGGGCAGGGAGATTTGGGGTCTTTTCTGTTTGCTTTCTATTCTGTGTAAAAAAATCTAAAATAATAAACAGTAATAGTGAAAATGAGATAAATACAACAATTTGCTTTTGTATTAGTTTGTTCTGTACCCCTCCCCCCATCTACTTGTAAATAGGGTTTGAAACACAACCTAGTATGATGTTCAGCCAGTGCATCTAGTCCTGTTTCCTTTGTCTTGGGTCTATGTATCCATAATGCTGTGCTATCTTTGGCTTTAATTGAGAAATACTAGAGAAACACTTGAGTGCATTATTGCATTTGTTGTAAATAACTTAGTGAGAAACAGGGTCAACCATGACCATAAACTCTCCTTTCATAGCTCCATGTGAGAAATTTCTCCTGGAACTTAGTACTAGGAAATGTCATTTCCCCTGAGGAACCAGGAACCGGTTTGCTTTCCCTCATTCATGTGATAGATGTTTACTAAGCAGTCATGCATCAGGCTCTGAGAATGTAGAGCTGTCGGTGGAGGACAGCCATCAGAGGATCAAAGAATCACATATGTGAGGCTTCCTTGATTCTGATGAGAACACATAACTGACCATATTACCCCTTTTTCCTGGCTGCCTGGAAGCTCAGAGCTACACTGGAATTTCAACTATAACAACCGTAGGCCTTCACAGTGTTCATTATTTGTGTACTGCTTCTATACTTTTCTTTTCTTAGTCACACGTTTTTGTTGTAAATGACCTCGTCTCTTGTAGAAAGAGGCCGATCACAAAGAAAGAAAATCACAATCACCTTTTTTGTTTAAAGGTGAAGCACCAACAAGCCAAAAATTTATTACTGAACTTTAGAATGTAATCAATAACTTTGAGAGAAGCAAATTTTTCTGCGTGTGTGTGTGTGTGTGCGTGTGTGTGTGTGTGTGCGTGTGTGTGTGTGTGCTGTGTATGGGCTGATAGGAAATGAGTTTACAAGCCCTTGGCAGAGGGTTGGGTGCATGTTGGAACTGGAGGTCTACAGCTCAGCTGCCAGCCCCAGTGGCCAAGGGGGTGAGGGTCTGGAGGTCCACTGGCCTCACTAAATGTCCCCACCACTGTGCCACTTTTCCAGCCCTTCTCACTCCCCAAATCACCCAGATCTCTCTTCCCTCTCAGATCTTAAAACCCAACAGAAAAGGAGAGGTATCTTTTAGAACTCAGCCCGAAGCCTAAGTTCTTTTAGCCTCATGGCCTGACTTGTTTTCTCCTTGTGCAAACAGTAAAGGGGGTGCCATGTCTGTTCTTTTGCCCAAGGATAGCAAAACAACAAAGGGGGCTGGGTCATGCCCATTTCATGCCGAAACCGCTCCAGAACTTGTCTTAAATGGCAATAATATTTACATCTCCCACCCCGGGTTTGTTTGGAATCAAAACTCAATCCCTTGGCCTTTCACCTAGAGTCTAAACATCAAGAAATCTCCTTTACTCATTCCACTCTGTGGAACATTCCACACGGACATTCTCCATGGACTGTGGTGGGTAAGGGGCTATTCCAGCTGGAGGCGGGGGGATAGATGAGATGACCCCTCAACATTCCCTTCAGGGGATCCCTGGGTTGGGCAGGATGGAGCCTGTTTTCCATCACATCCCCACCCCCACCAAACCCATGCACCTTTGGTTGGAGAGAAGATAAAAGCCCTCTAGGGCCACCTATCACCCTCCCTCCTTCCCTTACTTCCCCTCCCCAACCGCACCAGATGACTCCTGAACAAGGTCAGACTGTGGGACAAGGGGACAGTTAAAGCTGGGGCTTTAGCATCTAACAGAGCTGGATTTAAATTCCAGCACCTCCCCCCTCCACTTCTCACCGTGTGACCTTGGACAAGCCACTTAACCTCTCTAAGCTTCAGTTTCCTCATCTGTAAAGTGGGGATATAAAATGTGAGAAGCAGAAAAAAGGGAGTGGTAAGCTGGGGAGGCCATCTCCCCCCACCACTCTACCCCCACGTGCCTTTAAGAGGGCAGATAGAGCTGTATTCTCCTAGAAAAGTCACCAACCACTCTGGTCCCAGTCACTTCTCCCTGCCCCCACCTCAAGAAAATCCTGATTCCATTTGTCCTAAATCCCTCTCCCTGCAAGTCAGGTCTCAGAGATACATAAAAAAGAACCTGTCCATATTTTTTCTTAGAACCTTTCTCATCTTTGCTTCTGTGTCCCCTGTATGCCTAGTCTTTTTCCCTAGTCTTTTCCCTTCTTTCTTTTTTTTTTTTATTGGAGTATAGTTGCCTTACATGTTGTGTTAGTTTTCCCCCTCTTTCTTATTTTCCATTACTTGCCTCATAGGATAAGAAGTTTGTAATGTGGGGGAAAGTCTGCAGATGGGGAGTCAAGAGACCCAGTTCTAGGCTGGCTAACTTGCTGTGTGATCTTGGGCTGTCACATGAGCTCTCTGGCTCTCTCTCCACATCTGAGAGGAGTGGACCAGATGATGAGCCCTAAAGGCCCTTCCTACAGAGATAACAGACAGATTCTCAGAGCAGCCCATGCACTTGGCATTGGCTAGTCCCACAGCTAAACAACAGCGGCAAAACTCTCTTTCATCTCCCAAATCAAAGGGCAGTGGCCACACCACCCTCTGGCCCTGACCACTTCTCCCGGACACAGGGATAGGTGAAGACTTGGCTCATCAAAGCCCCAGGCTCCAGGGACCTCACACCTCCCTCCTCCCCAACCCATCCCTGCACCAGGGTCCCAAGTCCACAGGGATAGAAACCTAGTGCAGAAAAAGAGGTAGGATTCCCACTGCTATTCCTCTTATTGCAATCCAGGGACAGAAAACTGTGCATCCAGGAGAGCCTACCATTGTAGCAGAGGGATGAGAGGGTGGGGGTTTCAGGGAGGACTGTGAAGCAAGCAGGGCTTGGAGGCCTTGAGTGAGGCCCATGGGAGAAGCAAATGGGGGTTCATGGCAGGCAGCCAGGTCAGACCCTAGAACAAGAGCTTACTTCTCTCAGCCCGTGGACTGTCCCTGCCCAACTCCCCATCTCTGTGGACAAATGTATGACCCCAAGAGTCTGTCATCCCAGCTCTGTGGCTCTGGCTTTGATTCCAGCATCCATGGCTCACCTCATGCAGCCAGAATTGGGGTGAAATGTGGGGAGGGAGGAGCTGTAGCCCTCCCTCTGCCTAGGATGGCCGGTATTCTGGCACTTTATGCCCAGGTCCGAGCCTCCACCTCACCCTCTCTATCCTCAGCATTGTGAGCTTCACTTTGTTGGGGTTGGGGCTGGGAGAGGGTCAGGTGGGGACAAACTGACAGCAGCTCTGCATACAGAAAGTAGGGTAGTGACAGCCTGGGATTTTTATAGGAGACTCACATTCTGGGCCTCGTTTGAATGTATATCCTTCAAACAGAGGCATCTTTCTCCCCATTGCTCAGATGGGGAAAACTGAGGCTTAGAGACCTGGTCACACATTTGTGACGAAGTCTGGGAGATCTGGTCCCAGCTGCCCAGGGCCTGAGTCACAAGGTTGGGTCCCCAATCTTGAGGGAGAGGCTCTGTCCACAACAGGGGGCAGGGGCTTAACCTTCCCCTTCCTGGGCCTTGTCAGCAGGCAGGTGAGCTGTGGTGCTAGGAGCTGAGGATGGCTGAGTCCTAGTTCCAGCTCTCTCACTCACATGGTAGGTGATCATGAACAAATCACAACCCCTTTGATCCTCAGCTTCCTCCTGGGTGAAATGGGCTAATGACCCTGCCTTGCCTCCTTCGCAGGGCTGGGGGGCTGCTACTCTGTGATTGGCTGGTGGATAGTTACATCATTTTCTCTCTGGCTCTGGAAGGACCAGCTTTGGGGGACTGGGGAAGAAATGACTCAGTCCACTAGTCTTGGCTGCCTTCACAGCTAATACCATCACTGCCTCCTGCGCCCCACTCCCTACCTCCCCTGCCCAGAGGATTTTTTTCTCTGTGGTCAGGGTGGAGGCCCCAGGAAAGGCAAAGTCTCTGAACAGCCCAGCAAAGCCCAACTAGGCCAGCAAGAGAGTAGGTAAAGCTGGGGCTTCAGATCTGGGTTCAAATCCCAGCTCCCTCAATTCTGACAGCAAGACCCTGAACCAGCCACCTTACCTCTCTGAGCCTCAGTTTCCCCATCTTTGCCTACTTCATAGACTAAAGGAGAAAAGATGCATGTGCCGTCCTCAGCATAATACCTGGAACGTGGCAGACGCTAGTGAAAGGGTGTTATTATAAATCTGGGGCACCTTAGATCTGGGCATCCAAGTACTCCCTCCCAAGACATCGGGGGAGCTTAGGGCCTTAGCTGCCCCCGCGCCCTCACCCGCACTCACTTGGGTAGCGAAAGTAAAATTCATTGTCCGCGTTACTGTGGTTGTGCCAGTGCCAGAGGGCAGCGTCGGTTTCATGGTTGTAGCGGACAAAAACCGCAAAGAGGATGGCGGTGGCGCCCTGGAGGAGGAGGCACAGCAGGGGCAGCTGCAGTCGCTGGCCCGCGGTGCGGCGGGGAGACCCGGCCATGGGATAGAGGCTGCGAGTCTCCGGCTCCGGCTAGGGCTCCTGGCGCGCGGCCCTGGGAGACACTCACCGGGCGGGCCGGGCAGGTTTCACTCGAGCCAGGCCCCGCCCACCGGAGCCAGGCCCCGCCCACAAGGAGGCTTACCTGCACGCAGTTCCTGGCTCCAGCCCGGGGGGCGGGGAAGGGTGGGTGGTGTCCCAGGCCTGAGGTGGGGCAAGGGGTGGGAGGCGATGGGGCGTTCGTACCCCCAGGTCCTCTTTCCTTTGGGCCAGCTGACACTGGCGCCGTTCCGGTTGGGACAGGTCCTTGGAAATGACCCTGGAAAGGCGCCCTATGTTCTGCCTGCTGGGGCGCAGCTGCGGGACTGCAGAGGGCGGGGGGGGGGCGGGGAGGAAGAAGGGAGGGCACCCGCCCCCTCAAACATGCTGTTAGAGAGTGTTTCCCAAAGAATAAGCGGCCTTATTAATAGGCTCAGACTTCCCTGACCGAGCCCCTCCCGGGTTAATACAAGAGAGAGGAGAGGGATTACTCAATCTTTTGCCCAACTGAAAAGGCGATGGAGAACGGAGATAAAGAAGAGCCGGCTCTCTAGGCATTGATGATTAACTTGGCCGGGGAGGTCTGAGCCTCAACAGTTGAGTTCCTTACCACACTCCCAAGCCTCAGCCTCCTCACCCGTCTGCATCCCACCACAAGTGGGATGCAGGTCAGAAGGCTGGACCTGAGAGCAGGCTGGGCAGGGGCCAACTGACACTTGGGTTCCCTGCACATCCAGTGTGGATATGAGAGGGTCTGGGCTGCCCCAGCAGCTGGAAAGAAGGGAAGCTAGATGGCAGGAGGGTCTTCTCAGTTAAGAGTTAAGAGACCCTTGTTACACAAGCAAGATTTGCATCCACTGGGGTCCTGGTAGAAAGACAGCGAGGAGGCAGATGTTAATTGAGCACTTACTGTGAACCAGGCTTCAGAGATGAACCAGATGACCCCTCCCTCCAGGAGCCACTGTCCAGTTGGGAGAGAGACACTTAGAAGAGAACTGAATTACCACTGGGGTAAATGTGTGACCCTGGGAATCACAGAGGCTCTGGGGGCCTAGAGGAGAGGCTGCAGAACCCACAGGAGTGGGGATGAGGGAGGGGACAAAGATGGAGAATTGCTTCCTGGGAGGTGGTGTCTGCAGGCAGCCTGGAAGGACAACCTAGAAACTGAGTAAGTGAAGAAAGAAAGAAGAGGAGATGTTTCAAGAAGGGGACCCACATAAGCAGAAACCGTGTGCACGTTCAGGGTGCTCAGGAACTGAGGCCAGGTGTGGGTACCAACAGGCGGAGGTACGTGGCCTCTACCCAGTGGGTGCCAGGCCGCTGGAGACCTCTAAACAGATGGAGGACCCTCACATTATTGGTTCTGACACCCAGAGGCCACAAGGGGCTTCAAAGAAGAAAACGTGAAGGTCAGTGGGGCTGGTGGTGGGGAAGGCCCTCTGTCTACACAGCCCGTAGCCTAGCCCCAGCTGTCTGAGGGGGTTGTTGTGTGGGAGGGACTTGTGGGTACTTGCAAAGATGTCTCAGACCCCGGCCTGAAGGAAGAGCTGCCATTCTCAGGGGATGTGGCCTAGGCCCATAGGGACCAGCCACTGCCCAGAACTGATGCAGGGTAGGGCTCCTCCTAGGAATGGGGGTTACCCCTTCTCAGGAATTGGAAGGGACAGGAGTGACAGGAGTCCCTGACCCTCCTCCTTGCTTCCCCTTCTGCCCTCTCCCCAGTTCACCTCCTCCCTACCTCCCCTCAGGGGCCTGAGCCTCTGGCCCAGCATGGGCTCTGGGGCACAGTTGGATTCTAGGTGCCCAGCCAGGCAGACTTGTTAGGGTGGTAGCTGCCTCTGATAGCACTGCTCTACCAGGCTGAGCTGCCTCTCTGGCCTTCGGTGGCCCCTGGCCCCGAGAGTCTCTCTCACTTCTTGGTCAGCAGGATGGCTGTTTTCTAGCTCCTCTGCAGGTGGTGGGGCAGGGGGAGGAGGTGGGGGAGGAGAAGATGTCTGGTCAGCAGCCTTTGGATAATGATTCTCAGATAATTCAGCATCTGGGGTATCCTCCCAGGTCCAGCCTTCTGCCCCAAAGGTTCAGCCTGCTTCCTGAGCCCTGTTTGGGAGCGGGGGTTACCCTGGGTTGCACAGGCAGGGACTGGACAGGCCCTTAAGGGGAAGAGTCTTCAAAAGCAGCAGAACGCGAGAGAGAAAGGAGGAGTGAGCTGGGCCTTCCCAGCATCTTCTGGGAGCCTCCACCCTGATGCCAGCCTCCTCCATCTCTATTCACCTGTTGTCTCTCTTAGTCTCTCTGAATTCCTCTGAATCTTTGATTTTCCCTCTCTGTTGCTCATTCATTCATTCAACGAATATTCACTTAGTGTCAACCCTAAGCCAGGTCCTGGGGCTGTGACCTGAGGTTCTAGTCACACGTGTAATATGGTTGGGTCCTGGATGCCTCCAGACCTGGCAGGTGTCAACCCTTTATTTGTTGGATTGTGGGAGGTCTAGAGGGAGCCCCCTGGAAGGGCCAGGATAGCTGGGCCAACCTCTTGAGGGCATACTTGGAGACCTTTGGGGAACTGCTAAATACCATCTTTATAGGAGGATCTTGGTATTTTAACAACTAGGGTACCATCTGGTACCACCCCTGGTCCAGCAGAGAGCAAGACCCTGATAGTCCTCCCCTTTTGAGGGTCCCCCTGGCCCACCGCCCCTTCTGAGGGCTCTCCTGGCAGGCCTACACCTGTGAGGGCTCCCCTGGCCCACCACCCACTATGGAGAATCTCAGTCCATGGTTTTCCTTTGGATTGCCAAGTGCTGCCAGGGCCCCTGGCCCTTCCTCCTGCCTTCTCTGGCCCTGAAAACTCTGATGGAATGGGGGGGCTTCACCTCTCACCCCTTCCTCCACCCCGACCTCCTCTCAGGGCCCAAACTCTGTCACCAGCTCCCATCCTGCCTGGCCTGGGGTCTGCCCAATCTTTGACCTTCCATCTCCAGTTTCCAGCTGTGACCAGCTGGGCACTTGAGGGTGGCCAAGGGGAACTGGTGTCTGCTGCTTGCCCTGGCCCAGCCTGGCCAGGCTGTCCACGGGGACCAGGGTTTGGGTTACTGAGTAACTCGGGGTTGCTTGGAGCTGTTCTCTACTGGGGTCACCTCCTCCCTACTCCCTGCTCTCTTGGCTCAGGAATCCCCAAAGCCAACTGAGTCCTTTTGCTCCATCGAGCTATCCCCAGTGTTTATGGGGAACAAACGAGAAAAGTAGCAAAGCACCAGAATCAGTAAGACACTTGTTTGTTCATTCCTTCATTCATTCAATACATCTTTGCTGTATGACCTCAGCAAATTGTTGAGCTCTCTTTGAGTCTCAGTTTCCTTATCTATAGGAGTAATAATATTCCCTTTGTGGAAGTGTTATGAAGATTACAAATAATTGATGTAGAGCGTTGGCATTTTCGTAAGCAGTCAACAGATATGGTTATTATTGTTCTGACTGGCTGAGCAGAGAGGGCAAACGGGTTGCTGACTCCAACATACTACGGGCACATGCGCCTCTGGGGACAGGAAAGGATGGAGGGGGCAGACACAGTCTTGATGTGTTTTCCTGTCATCAGCTGGAGGCAGTGACCAGCAGAGTCTGGGGCCTAGGACAAGCATATTCAGAAAGGGCCATCAGACCAGCAGCCCCTGTGACACAACTCTTGGATAGAGGAGATTTGGGAGAAGGCAGAGCCTTCATTCATTCAACAAACATATATTGAGCACCTACTGTGTGCCAGACATGGTGCTAGGGGCTGGAGATCCAGTGGAACGAGATATATCCCTGGGTGGGGGTGGGAGGTCTATCTCGGGGGGATGCAGGTGAATCAGCAGGCAATCGCATTGCCAAGGGTGATAGTGGGGGAGATAGGTCCTATGGCGACCCAACCCATGCTGGGGGTGATCAGCGAAGGCTTCCCAGAGGAAGTGATGCTTACCATGAGATCTGGCCTAATTTCACAGGTAAGGTGGAGCAGGGGGATTCCTTCTTGTCTAACAGTCTGGTATGAAAATAGAAAAAGAAGCTACACTAGAGAACTACTTAGCACCCATTTTCTGTGGGTGGAAAACCCCAGACCTCATTTTTTCCCAAAAACCGCAGCCACAGTGGCACCATACAAAATATTGTTGTGTTTACATACAGCCAATGGTAAAAATCAAATATGGCTTTCTGTCCCCAGAGGCTCACCAAAATAACTTCCATGTAAAAGATTGCCAGAATCAGATTACTTGTGTTTGTTAAGGTTTCTTCATCTGTAAAATGAAAATGACAATACCTTGGGAAAAAAGGTATTTTTTACCTTTGTCAGAAGGCAGTGATATCAAATTAAAATGTTTTCCACTCATGTAATATATTTTGTTTGCATTCCTGCTATGTGCCAGGTGCTATATGCTACATGCTAGATTCTGGAGGAATGTCCTCCATGCTCCATCACCATCAAACAGAGCAGAATCATGCTCTGTTCTCAGGATGCCAAGACGGATGAGATGTAGTCTCAGTTCCCAAGGCCTGACAGCAGCTCTGCTTCAGTGGTGCAATTCTTGTGATCCTGTTGGGGATCTGTGATCAATTCCTGACCAGTAAAAGTTTTGAAAGACAGAAAAGAGCAGAAGGTGAGAGTGTGGCCTCAGAATGAGGGGGACAGAGGTCAGAGTCCCAGCTCTGTCCAAAAGAGATTTTGGAGAAGTTGCTTACCATGCCTTGACCCTCAGTTTCCTCATCTGTTACATGGAGATAAGAATAGTAATAACCCCACAGGGGTTGTTGTGAGGATTAACGTCCACAAATCACGTGACATGTAGTACATCTTCAATAGTACAGCCATGGTTGTGACTGTTGATCAGTACTCACAGCCAGGGAAGTCCCTCAGTCCTTAGTTTTGTTTCGTTTTGTTTTTTTAATTTATTTATTTATTTTTGCTGTGTTGGGTCTTCATTTCTGTGCGAGGGCCTTCTCTAGTTGTGGCGAGCGGGGGCCACTCTTCATCGCGGTGCGCGGGCCTCTCACTATCGCGGCCTCTCTTGTTGCGGAGCACAGGCTCCAGACGCGCAGGCTCAGTAGTTGTGGCTCACGGGCCTAGTTGCTCCGCGATATGTGGGATCCTCCCAGACCAGGGCTCGAACCCGTGTCCCCTGCATTAGCGGGCAGATTCTCAACCGCTGCGCCACCAGGGAAGCCCAGTCCTTAGTTTAAAAAATATAATTGTGTTCAGTTAACTCTCAAGTGCCTGACTGGAGCCACTTAAGAGAAAAGCCAGAGGGGACTTCCCTGGCGGTCCAGTGATTAGGACTCAGCCCTCACTGAGAGCGCCAGGGTTCCATCCCTGGTCGGGGAACTAAGATCCCACAATCCATGTGGCACAGGCAAAAAAAAAAAAAAAAAAAAAAGAGATAGAGAGAGAAAAGCCGGGAGGGAATCTAGGGTGCAGTGGAATTGCATCTAGAAATGGGTCAGGTGGAGGTGACAGCAGTTAAAGGGAGTGGGGGAGATGAGAAGCCACATCCCCACCCCAGCTTCCCTTCCTCAGTTCTCCTAAGGATTCTGCTGCCGCCACCAAACCAACCAAAACCACACTCCACCCTGGACAAGCCAGGAAAGCCGGCTCAAGCCCTACTACCTCCCTCTGCCAGGAGCTGTTGTTCAGGCATCCTGGTGTTGGACCCTTGCTCTCCTAGGCCAGTCCCATCCTCCCCTCCCCAAAAGTGAGGGACACTCTGTGATGAACACCTCTCTTCTCTGGAAAGGGAGCAGTTGGATAGAAATATTCTTTACATACAACCCAGGACAGGACAATTGTAAAGGTTGGAAGCACATCTTCTCTGCCCCGGGCCTGAAGCAGCCGGGATGGAGGTGGTAAGATGGTTCCATAAGGTTTGACAGGAGCTGCAGAAGAGCGATCAGTCTGGGCTGTGAACAGACTCAGCCTCCCTGGGGCACATCTAGGGACATGGGCTGTCTGCTCTGATCTCCCTCCTGCAGCCCCACCAGCATACCAAGCTCCTGAGACACAGAGGAGAATGTGGGATCTGAGTTTCTTAATGCTGTTAAGCAAGGTCATGACCATTCAGCCACTCATTGCGTAGCTATTTATTGAGCCATGTGTTGCAAGGTCAAGCAGGCCCTGCTTTCAACCCTGAGGACCTGGCAGTGAACAAATAGACATCGTCCTTGCCCTCATGGAGCTGCTGTTCTAGTGGGGGAGACACACAATAAACACACACAAATAGATACATAAGATGTCACGAGAGGTTTGTTGAAGAAAACAAAGCTGGGCTAGAGGACAGAGTGACAGGGGTGCTGCTAGACTGGATTGCTAGGGAAGGCCTCAGGAGGGATGGAAGGAAGTGAGAGGGGATCTTATCGACTGATAGGCCGAGGGAACAGCAAATGCACTGCCCCTGAGGTGGAATAGCAAGGAGTGTGGCAAGAGCTCAGTGAGCAACGGGGCAGTGCAGGAGGGGTGGCAGGGGCCAGCGCATGGAGGGCTCAAGGCCCTGGTGAGGAGTTTGGACCTTACCGTAAGGATAATGGGGAGCAATTTGAAGGGTCAAGAGCAGAGAAATAATATGACCTGATGTATTATTTTAAAGGATCCCTCTGGCTGCCTGGGGAGCAGGTAACCAGTCCAGACGCCACTGCTGCAATCCAGGCAAGAGCCGACGGTAGCAGTAACAGTGCAGAAAGCAGTCAGATTCTGGACGTACAGCGTTGGCCCAAAAGTTCGTTCAGGTTTTTCCTTAACGTCTTACGAAAAACCCGAACGAACTTTTTCGTCAGCCCAATATTTGGAAGGTAGAACTGACAAGGTTTACCGAAGGATTGGATATGAGGTGAGAGAGAAAGGAGTTGCTATGGACCGAATTGTGTGCCCTTAAAGTCATACATCAAAGTGCTAACCCCCAGGGTGATTGTATTTGGAGACAGGGTCTTTGGAAGATAATTAGGTTTAGATGAGGTCATGAGAGTGGCCCCCTCATGACGGGATCAGTGCCCTTATAAGAAGAGACACCAGAGAGCTCCCCCCCACCTCTTTTGCTCTCGCTTTCACTCTCGCCCTCCCTGCCAAGTGAGGACAACAGCAAGAAGGTGGCTGATTGCAAGTCAGGAAGAGAGCTCTCACCAGAAACAGATCATGCTGGCACCCTGATCTCAGACTTCCAGCTTCCAGAACTGTGAGAAAATAAAGTTCTGTTGTTGAAACACCCAGTCTATGGTGTTTTGTTATGGCAACCTGAGCTAATATACGAGTCAAGGATGGTACCCAGGTTTTTGACCTGAGCCACTGGTGGCGGGCCCATCTCCAGCAGGGAACCGAGAAGACCCCTCCCAAATGCAGCCTGTTTCTCCCTCCAGGCTGAGAGATTCGCTTTCCAGACTCTGTACT
Source organism: Physeter macrocephalus (assembly GCF_002837175.3). Lineage (NCBI taxonomy): Eukaryota > Metazoa > Chordata > Mammalia > Artiodactyla > Physeteridae > Physeter > Physeter macrocephalus. The sequence continues at coordinate 168,626 of NW_021145318.1, forward strand.
TTAGTTCTGGCGGGTAATTAGTTCGGGCTCTTACCCGCGTGCCCCTTCTTCAACTAAAACAGGACTTCAACTTCAAGGCCCACCTCAAGTATGATTCCCTGCCTTTGGGCTCCTTGCCATGTGCTCCCCAAGTTAGAGTGCTGGATGCCCCGTTGGGATTTATACCTCCACCCCTTCTCTGGACTGGGCCACCTTGAGGGCAACACCTCTACTGGGCATGGCATGGTCCCCACACCCAATTCCCGACTGAAATGTTGGGCTGAAAGGAGACAGGACTTTGACTCCACCAGGGCGAGTCCTTTCCCGCTGCAGGGAGTCCTTTCCAGATCTCCATCCTCGAGGGCCTGCCATTCCCTACTGCTTCCTCTGCCAGGCCCTCCACCCTGAGACAGCTGGTCAGCTGGCAATGGAGCTAAGTCATCACACCGGTCCCCACCTTCCTCTGCCAACAACACCTTCACCCTAGGCTTGCAGCTCCAGCACTCACAGCTCAAGCCAGTAGCAGGTTAGCTCCCATGGAGGGGGCAGGCCGCACCCCTCCATCTCTGTGGGCGTGGGCAGCGATGGTGGACAGGAAAGAGGGGGACCCCGCCCTGTTGGCTGGGCTAGGCTCCCTGGCTGGCTCTCAGTGTGCTCTTCACCGTCCTATCTTCTTAGCCAGATCAGTTTGTAAACAATATTATCCTTCCCACTTCCTCATTCAATAAATATTTATCTATTTAAGTATTTCATTTTATTAGCCATTTAAATATGCATCAAATGGCTACTGAGAGCCAGCTACGTGCCAGGCACTATTCTATGCATTGGTCATACAGCAACGGGAAAAGCTGTCAAGAACAGGAACAAAAAACCCCTGATTCTTCACTAACATGAAACTTACTAAAGTTCCTTTTAACTGTATTGTTTTAAAGTGTGTCACTACTGGGAATTCCCTGGTGGTCCAGCGGTTAGGACTCAGCGCTTTCACTGCCGTGGCCCGGTTCAATCCCAGGTTGGGGAACTAAGATCCCAAAAGCCATGCCACGTGGCCAAAGAATAATAATAATAATAAAATGTGTCACTACTTGAAACTGGTGGTCTGACGGCATCAAACTCCTGCCAAGTGGTTTGCAAATATCAGATGACAAAACCCAGAAGATCCTGAGTTCAGGAAAGGAGAAGCTGGGCCAGTGGGGTGGAGGAGTGTCTTGGGGAAATACTCCCAGAGAACTCCTCCAGGGTTCTGAATCTCCCCTTCCGATCTTCATTTTTCTAAGCTCTGGACACACCTGAAGTTCTGGATTCAGTTAGAACTGCCACATCTGAGATGAGCAATAAACAGAGAGGCAGGTTCAGATGAAAACCACAGGAGGATGTTACAGGAACTGGGGCTGCTTTATCTGGGCAATGGAGGTCTTAGATTGCAGGGGCTGGGGATGGCACTATTGGTTCCTGTCTTCACCATGGAATTGGCTTACTAAGTGCTTGGAGAAAGCTGTAGGAGTCAGACCTAGGTTTAGGTACAAGAGCCTTCTAGCACCCAGACCTGCTGCCCTGGGAGGAGACTGGGCTTCCTGCAGCTGGGTAGGTAGCTGGGTAATTCCTGGCAGGAGAATCATAGACACAGAGGGGTAGGGGGCCTAAAGCACACTCACCAGAGCCACTGCGGGAAAGTTGAAAAGGCTCAGCAGATGATTGTGAGAGACCCCGTATGGCAGAACCCACTCCCTCAAGTGAACCATGCTGGCCCGGTGGAGACGCTGCATCAGTGTGCCTCTGAATCATTTGGGTTGGGGAAGAAACTCTGAAAAAATACCAGTGCTTGCCCCCACCCCCAGAGACTTTAATAGGTTTGGGTGGAGTCTCAGCACCAGTATTTTTCTTTTAAAGCTCTCCAGACAATTTCAATGCGTAGCCAGAGTGGAGGATGGCTGATCTAGACCAGCACATCAGCCCCCTGCCACCGGGGAGCTTGTTAGAAGGGAGAGGCTGGGAATTCCCTGGTGGTGCAGGGGTTAAGAATCTGCCTGCCAATGCAGGGGACATGGGTTTGATCCCTGGTCCAGGAAGATCCCACATACCGCGGAGCAGCTAAGCCCATGTGCCACAACTACTGAGCCCACGTGCCACAACTACTGAAGCCCGGGCGCCTAGAGCCCGTGCTCCGCAGCAAGAGAAGCCACCACAATGAGAAGCCCGTGAACTGCAACGAGGAGTAGCCCCTGCTCGCTGCAACTAGAGAAAGCCCACGCACAGCAACAAAGACCCAGTGCAGCCAAAATAAAATAAATAAATAAATGAAAGAAAGAAAGGAGAGCTCTCAGGATCTGCCCCAGACCTACTGAATCAGAAACTCCAGGAGCCGGGCCAGCAGTCTGCATGGAACAAGCCCTCTGGGTGATTCTGATGCACGCCGACGTTTGGGGAACTTTCAGGCCTTTTCTAGCTCTAAGAGTCTCAGAACCTCAGGGAAACAAAGGTCGATAATGGCTTACCCTCTTCACCAAGGATGTGTGTTCATGGTTTAACCTGCTTAGAGAACAAACCAGTCAAACCTGAGATCACAGAATGGTTTCACTTCTTTGTTAGTGTCTCATTTCATGAAAAATCCAAACCAAAAACTACCCATCTTCAGACTTTTTCAGTAAGTGTTCAGTTTGGCAGCAAACAGTGGTCCTTGAATCAGATGCACCCATCACCTCCTGTCTCAGAAAATCGACTACTTGAGTCCTTAGGACCCTACTGTCTGCTTTATGATGTCTTCACTTATGGGACCGTGCCATCCCCTTGGTTTTCATCCCATCCCCAGGAGTCAGTGTCAGTACACAGAGGGAAGGACTTGCCAGGCAAGAGTTAGCCCAGCTCACCCAGAGAAGAAAGTGGTGGCAAAGCAGGCTTGAGCAGAAGATGTCAGTCCGGGCACCGCTGTTCATTCAGTGGAAAAATGCCAACGTGTCAGTGGTAAAGGGAAGGGAAAACCGAAACCCTGTGTCAGAGGAAGCCCACAGCAGAGGGCTTATTTGCAGGGAGGTAGTTTAGCACTCTGCACTGGAGGTTCTGGATGAGACTAGAAGGCTGTGAGGATCCCAGGGTTTCCATCCGTCAATTCCACCCCACCCCCTCTGCCCCAGTGTAGAAGAGAAGGAGGGACCCAGGCTCCTCTCAGAGATTTTTCTCCGGGCCTTTCTCTTGGCCTCAGAGCAATTAGAAAGGCCCCAGAACCCAAAAAGGAATCAAGCCCTGGAGAGGAAGTAATGGCAAAATCTAGGATCTCTAGGATACACAGTCAGGTAAGAAGGAAGAGGAACAGTAGTTAGTGAAATCTCAGCCCCATTGAGGGGAAAGCCAGGAGGAGAAGGACACTGGGGGAATGCGGCTCAGGCACACCAGCCATTTCCCTTCTCCCATACCCCTCCCTGCAATTCCCTCTGAGACACTGTCATGAGGATGTCCCAAAGGCACTGTCACGTGTTATAACAGGCAACTATTCTGTAAATTCTCTGGACCCTACCTCTTGCTCCACCTAATGCTGCGGTGACAGTTTCATACAAGCTTCAACCAGCTAAGTGCAGGTACAACCTGTCAGTGTCTCTCCTTGGAATCTGTGCCACCCCTCCCATTTATTGCCCTGGGGCTTCTTTGCAAGAAGCTACAAAGATTTATGCGTGTGTAAACTGGAAGCATGGGGGTGCTAGGGACTGAATGTAGCCTCCCAAAATTCTAAACTGAAACTGAAACTCTAAGTTGAAACTGAAACTCTAAACTCTACCCCCTCAATGTGATGGTATTAGGAGGTGGGACATTGGGAGTTGATTAGGTCATGAGGGTGGAGCCCCCGTGAACGGGATTAGTGCTCTTAAAAAGGGACCCCAGAGAACCCTCTCACCCTCTTTTCACCATGTGAGGATACAAGAAGTTGGAAGAGGACCCTCACCAGAACTCGACCAGGCTGGCACCCTGATCTTAAACTTCCAGCCTCCAGAACTATGAGATTAAATTTGTTTTTTATAAGCCACTCAGTATACAGTACTTTGTTTTTCTGTTTTTTGTTTGTTTATTGACGTATAACTGACTTACAATATTACATTAGTTTCAGGTGTACAACATAGTGATTCGATTCGTATTTTATTTTATTTTGTTTTTTGTTTTTTTGGCCATGCTGTGTGACTTGCGGGATCTTAGTTCCCTGACCACGGATGGAACCCAGGCCCTCGGCACTGAGAGCATGGAGTCCTAACCACTGGACTGCCAGGGAATTCCCTCGGTATCTTTATACATTACAAAATGATCACCACTATGGTACTTTGTTATAGCATCCTAGACTGATTAAGACAGGGAGTTAACAATAGTGGGGCACTCTTGTCCAGCAGGGGTCAGGAGCCAATAGATACATTTCCCCTTTTCATTACCTCTTTTCATTTCTCAGAAATGGTTCTGAGATCCATTTCATGAGGCTCATCAAAAGGTCCTGTGGGATTCAGCATGAGTCACCTGTAGTGGTGGCCAATTGAATGATGCATCTTTATATCATCTTTCCCTTCTTCCCTGTCCACTCCGCTTGTTCTGCATACCTTCCCTCTGGATCGCATTCCCAAATAAACTACCTGCATGAAAACACTTGATTCAGGCTTTGCTTTTGGGAGAAACTGGCTGAAACAACTGGTTCCAGACTCGAATGAAGACTATCAGGATGGGATTTTGGAGCCGGATCACTTTTTAGTCAGATGGCAAAAAGGATTCCATTGTTGGTAATTCCTGGTGTATTATAGCATCAAATAACTAAGATTCTCACCCGTGGTGGACTGGGATGTGGTAAAAGGTGAAGTGTTGGCATTTGTGATAGCTATGACCCTTTAATGGCATGGGGGCAATGGTAATTATAAGGATTGGCTGGCTTTTAACTGCTTTGGAAGCCTTCAAAAAAAAGAAAATTATAGGCTCAGGTCAACCAACTAACAACTCAAGGCATACCACGAAAGTCAGAGAGCCTCTTTGGCAATGTCTAAGGAGACTCTCATCTGAGTTGCAGGGCAGACAGTGAGAAAATCAGATACAGGATCTAACTGAGGGTAGCAGAACAGCAAAGGAGACTGAATGCACAGCACCAACAGGTCTCCTATATCAAAGTCAGGACCCTGATAGGAAAAGAGTAAGACTCAAAGACCTGGAATGAGACATCTGTGCACATGAACCTGAGAATTCTGAACCTCCAGCTTTATCTGAACACTCCAGGTCAGCAGAAGCAACCCTCTCCCCTTGCAGAGATTAGCACCACCATCAAATACTTAAAGGATACAGGGATGGTAGTTTTGTTGGGATAAAGTGATGGATACATAAGGGTTCATATACTATTCATTTGTCTGGCTCCTGCAGAAGCCAAACAGAGTAGATGATAATGGTTACCATAAATTTAACCACATGGTAGCCCCAATCATAGCTGCCATACTGAATGTGGTATATTTACTGGCCAGCTTCTAGCATTGATATGTGACTATTGGTCTGGCAAGTGTGTTCTCTATCCTCCTTGGTAAGGATGGTTTAAGGCAATTTGCCTTTATATAAGAAGGACAGCAGTACACAATCACTGTCTCGCCATAAGATCATGCTAACTCTCCTGTTCTCTAACCAATAGAGTCTGAAGGGAACTCAATTGTCTTGACACGCTGCCCAACATATGCCAGTCCACTATATTGATGATTTACTAATTGAACTTGATGATCATGAAGTGGTAAGTAGTTTAGTAAGACTAGAAGATTCAGGCTCCTGACTGTATGGCTGTTAGTGTGACTGACGCCATCTTGGGCCCTTACAGTTTCTCCTGACCTTTTGCTGACCCTACCCAGGACTGCAGTGTGCAGTGAATCACTTCTCTGTCATCAAGGGCTTTGTAGTTAATAGCTATTGCCTAATGATCATTCGGACTAGGTAGCCTCTATGCTCTGTTAGTCCCCAAACAATGATGAGAAACTTTCCCTGACGTATTCCCAATGCCCACAGGACTAGTTACGCATTCACAAACCTTAACTTAGGAATGTACGTCCTGTTTCCAAGCACCTACCCCCATACCCTAGGTTAACTATAAAATTATCCCAATGGCCCCTCTGCGGTATGGAAAGCAGCTCGATCCCAGTCCCACCCACTGATCCACTGATTATATGGAGTTGCCTCGTTTTTCAGTCTCAAGATGCCTTCTCAGTTTGGTGGGTGCTTTTCATTCCCTCTGTCCTCCAACACTGCAACATTGAAGAAATTTTTAGCGATCCAATAATCTGAGGTATGCCAGAACATCTCCCCTAAAGTGAAGGACAAATAGTTGCATTTTGTATCCCCTACCACTAAGAAGAACGGTAACTGGCAGAACTCTTTATATTTTGGAGGCAACATATCCCACACATGGGAATATTGCTCCAAACCATTTATTAGGTGACCTGAAGGGCTATCAGTTTTGAGTGGGGTTCAAAGCAAGAGAGAGCTCTATGGTATGTCCAGGCTATGATTGAAGCTGTCCTGCCACTAAAGCCACATGACACCAAAAAACCACAATGAACCCAAAGGTCTCTACAGTGGATTAGAACGTTGTAGAGAGTCTCTAAAAAGCCCCAATAGGAGGGCTGTAACACAGACTCAGGGTTCTGGAGCCAAACTCTGCCTACTGTGAAAGAGAATTTTGAAAAATGGGCTATAGGGCTTGAGGACAGACCCAGCACTGACTATGGGACACCGAGTGACTATTCATCCAGAGCTAACTCGTCTTGACTGGGTATTATCAGATCCATTGAGTCATAAGATTGGGCGGGCACAGCAGCAATCCATTGTACAATGAGAAAATGGCATATTTGGGATTAGGCCTGAGCAGATCCAAAAGACCCATGCTTATTACATCAACTGGTGGTCCAGACTGTCTATGTCCTTTGCTCCAGTGCTTTTCCCTCAATTCATATCTATGGCCTCATGGGAAACTTTCCAAGACCAACTGACAGAGGAATAGAAACTCAGGTCTGATTCTGAACACTTCCTATATATTTGATATTAAGGTATTATTGCTATTTTCAAGTGTAATAATAATGTTGCCATTTTTCAAAAGCATTTATCTTTTAGTGATACATACTAAAATATTTACAGTGAAATTATGTAATGTATGCAACTTGTTTAAAATATCATGAGAGGGGAAATGAATGGGACAGAAATGGCCATGGTTAAGCCTGAGTTAGGGATAGATGGGAGTTCATATACTATTCTATTTACTTATGTGTATGTTCTAAATTCTCTGTAAATCAAAATTAAAAACAACAACTCAGTTTGGTCCAGAGATGGGTCAACATGATACACTGGGGTTAGCTGTAAATGGACTGCTGCTATATCACAGCCTTACTCAGGGGTGGCCCTAAAGGACACCATGGAGGGAGATCCTTCCCAGACCAGAGCCTTGAGCATCTCACCTAGTCAGTCGTTTACTTTGTATGGCAGAAGTGGCCTGAGGTCGAGTATACATGGAGTTCTGGACGGTAGTGGTGAACGGCTTGGCTGGTTGATCAGGGGCCTGGAAGGAGAAAGATTGGAAAATCAGAGACAAGGAAGCACGGGAAAGAAAATATTGGTGGAAAATTTGGGAAAATAATTAAAGTAACTTTTGTTTCTAGTAATCAAATTATGTTCCTAACAGTGAAAGAAAGGTAATTTGGCTCTTTCATTCTTGAAGATGTTTTCATATAACACTACCTTAGCCTTTCCAATCAAAGCTAAGGACAGCAGAGCCTGAGAGTAGCTCTTCCTCTCATGGAACTCAGCCTCGTGGTGCCCAGAGCTCTATTCTCTGCCTCTTCATTCTCTAGGTGATCTCCTCCAGTTTTGTGGCTTTCAATATCATTAATATACTGATGTCTATGGAATTTTTATCTCCTCGCAAGCCTCCCCCCTGAATTTAAGTCATGTATCTAACTGCCTGGTGGACATTTCCACTTAAATACATAACAAGCATCACAAATCTAACACAGTCAGAATCTTGCTTCTGCATCCACCCCTTCCTATTCCTCCCCCAGGCTTCTCCACATCTCATAAATGACAACTCTATCATTCCAGCTGTTCAGGTCAAAAATCTAGCGTCATCCTTGACTTCTCTTTCTCTCATACATCATATCCATCCATCACCAAATCCTGAAACCTATACCTTCAAAATATATTCAGACTCTAAACGTTTCTCACCACCTCCATAGCTACGACCCTGGTCCAAGCTGCCTTCACCTCTTGCTCGGATTATTAAAATAACCTCCTCCTCCTCCCTTGCCTCTATACAATCTATTCTCAACACAGGAGCTAGAGTCATCCTGTCAAAATAAATGTATTTCTGATCACATGACTCTTCACAATCCTCCAATGGTTTCACATTTCACTCAGAGTAAAAGCCAAAGTCCTGGGCTTCCCTGGTGGCACAGTGGATAAGAATCTGCCTGCCAATTCAGGGGACACAGGTTCGATCCCTGGTCCGGGAAGATCCCACATGCCGCAGAGTAACTAAGCCCGTGCGCCACAACTACTAAGCCTGCGCTCTAGAGCCCACGTGCCACAACTACTGAAGCCCTTGCCCCACAACTACTGAAGCCCGAGCGCCTAGAGCCTGTGCTCCACAACAAGAGAAGCCACTGCAATGAGAAGCCCGTGCACCGTAACGAAGAGTAGTCCCAGCTCGCTGCAACTAGAGAAAGCCTGCGTGCATCAACGAGGACCCAACACAGCCAAAAATAAATAAATAAATAAAAAAGCCAAAGTTCTTAAAATATCCTGCAATGCGTACACATCATCTGGGATTCTCATCACCTCTCTGATCTCACCTCCTTCCACTCTTCCTTGCAGTCATGCCATTGCAAATATCTTGACCTGTTTGTTCTTCCAGAATTCCAGGCACGCCTCATGGCCTTTGTACTTTCTGTTCCCTTGGCCTGGAATGTTCTACTCCTATATGGCTCATTTCCTCTCTACCTTCAGGTCTCTGCTCAAATGCTACTTTATCAGTAAGGCTTCCCTTACC
>NW_021145319.1:0-53106 GCF_002837175.3 Physeter macrocephalus
CTATCTTGTGGGCACAGTGCTAAATCTTTGTGGGATGTGTGTGTGTAACTCTCATTTCCACCCTCCACCAAATCCAGTCACCCACGTGATACTGAGACTGGATTTCAAGGATCTTACTTTCATTATCTCATTTTATAGATGAAAAAGCTGTCGAGGCAAAACTGGTAAATAGTGGTTAGGATTTGAGCCAATGCTTTTTTTTTTTTTTTTTTTTTTGCGGTACACGGGCCTCTCACTGTTGTGGCCTCTCCCGTTGCGGAGCACAGGCTCCGGACGCGCAGGCTCAGCGGCCATGGCTCACGGGCCCAGCCGCTCCGCAGCATGTGGGATCTTCCCGGACCGGGGCACGAACCCGTGTCCCCTGCATCGGCAGGCGGACTCTCAACCACTGCGCCACCGGGGAAGCCCTGAGCCAATGCTTTTAACCGCTACATGATACCATTTAGAGTCTAGCTCTACAGCCTTTTCATGACTAGCCATGCCTACACCCACCCTTCCCATCCTTAGCTCCATCCAGTCCAATCAATGTTCCCCAAAACCCCCTTATTTCCATCTTCTCTCCCCTGCTGCCACTACCTTAGAGCAGGCTACCAGCCATACCTGACCTGGTCTCCCCACAGCAGCCAACGATTCTTCTAAATAGAAAATCTGATCATGTCTCTCCTCTGATTTGAGGCTTCTGATGGCACCGCATAACCTAACAGAGTATGTCCAAATTCCTAAGCTGGCTTTCAACACCTTTTACTCTCTGGCCCAGCCTACTTCTCTGGCCTTATCTTCTCTGAGCATTTGCTTTTGCTGTTTCCTCATCATGGAATGCCCTTCCTCCTCCTCCTCCATTTGCCAAATTCCCACTAAGTTTTCAAGGCCCACGTCAAAGTCATTTCCATGAAGCCTTCCCCACTGCCTTGAGTTATTTGCCCTCAATTCTGTCTAGGCCTCCATGTTCTAGGTTTCCCTGTTCACTCCCAGCCTCAGGATTCAGCCCAGAAAGGCCTTGATAAAAATGAGTAGAAAAATCTCCAGAAGAATGACCTAGCCCAAGGTCCTGAACTTTAGAGAGAAGAATGAATAATAGCAGCAAATACTTACATAGTGTTTATTATGTGCCAGACACAGTTCTAACTCTTTACATGTATTAACTCATTTAATCCTCCCAACCCCAAGAAGTAGGTGCTATTATGATTTCCCTTTTACCAGTGAGGAAACTGAGGCACAATGAGGTTAAACTTGCCTAAGGTCACACAGCTGGTAAGTGACAGAGTTGAAAGTCCACCCTAATCTCTGGAGTCTGAGTTCTAAACTTACAGGCCAAAGGTGGAGACCAGGGGATTCACAGGGCCGGAAGAGGCAGGCTGAGCTAGGAGGATGGGCCAAGGAGGCCTGAGAAAACAGAACTAAACGGGCCGCGGCAGTGAAAGCGCAGAGTCCTAACCACTGGACCGCCTGGGAATTCCCTAAATAGTTATTTTGACTGGAAGAGGAGGCCACAGCAGCCAGCCCCCTCCCCCTAGGGCCCACCACATCCACTAGGGGGCAGCAGAACTTTCTTTTTCTGGGAACTGGCGCCTGTGCATGAAGAAATCAGAGGGAGCCTGGGCCCACAAATCTGGCCCAGAAGTCCTCCAGCTGGACTCAGGGCTGCTCTGGCTGTGGGTGGGAGTCCTGTAGGGTTTTGGGAAGTAGAACTATACCTAGTGGCAGTTAGGGTCTCTAATGGGTAAATCTAACTCACATTTTGATCTCCTTAAAACTCCTCTCTTTAAACCTTCAACACCCTTGTCAGTCTAACCCTGCTAGACATCAAGCTCCACGAGGAACCGAGGAGAGCGTTTACTCTCCAGCACCCAGCACAGAGCCTGGCACAGTAGGCGTGACATCTGTATGATGGCAGCATGGACTGTGGGACAGAAGGATGGTTGGCCAACCCTGAGAGTCAAGGGAAAGTAGGGACAGGATCCCTGGATTCTGTCTGAGGGAGGCTGGACCTGCACCAGGTTTAGGGGTGAAGGGACCCCAGGGTGTGGGACACGTACCTCCTTGTTGTCCATGGGGATCTTGAGTTTCACCACTTCATACTTCTCTTCACCCTCATCCTCCTCACCCTTTACCAGCAGCACCATCTCTTCTTGCATCTCTTCCTCCTCCTCCTCCTCTGTCTGCTGTTCACCGGGCATCTTGGTGTCCTGGGGCAGGGAGCTGAGTCAGAAGCTCAGGACCCGCCCCCCCACCATGGCTCTGGCCCACACAAGGCGGTGCAGCCGTGGCTTCTCCTGTGATCTTTGTGTCTGACCTTCTTCCCTCTATCCCAGCCCGGCCCTGGGCCCCAGCCCTATCCCAGGACCAGCTCGGAAGACTCTTGTTCACCCCACTCATCCCGGCATTCAAGGCCCTGAACACTTCGAATCTCTAGCCCCAGTGAGTCACCACCCTCCCCGCGCTGAGTCACTCCCCAGTGCCTGGGTCCGCGGCTCGGAGCTCTAGGGCACGGGCTGGAGGCAGGATCGGGGCGGAGACCCTGAGGGGGTGAGCACTCACCAGCCGCAGGTTCGGGCGCTCGCGCTGCCCCAGGCCAGGGCGCCGGGCGGTTGGGCACTCTGCGACGCCGCGACTCCGGGGGCGGGGAGTGGGCGGGGCCTCGGTGACGACTGGCCATTGGTCAGAATACATAACCCCGCCCCCTAGGGGAGGGGCCAGAGGACCCAGGCGTCCGGCCCAAACTGCCCCGGGAGGGTGGCGAGCCCACGCCCAGTGCCTTCCGCTCAACCCCGACTCCCAAAGACCCTGGGCCACCCTACTCGGTGTTCAAGGTCCTCACAGTCCGGTAGTGACCTACCTTAAAGGCTCGTCTCCTGCGGCCGGCTCGGAGGTCTCAGCTGCGGCCAAGCGCGTCTGCTCCGCCCGAAATAGGCCACGTGCGCTCCCGCCCCTGCCTGGGCCTCTCGCTGGCGCCCCGCCTGGAGGGCGGACCCTGTTGCCTCCTCACCTCTTCCCTTCCCTCTTTTTGCCTCTTCTCCCATCTTTCCTCCTTTCGCAGCGTCGCCTTCACGGTCTCCTGGTCTCTGGGATATCTTGCTCCTTGAATACATACTTACCAACAGCCACCCAAGCAACCGCTGCTGTTTGTTGCGTGGTGTGTCTCTTATGCGCCATCGTTATGCTAAGCCTTTTGCACATCTGATCTCGATCCTCACAAAGGTGGGTCCATTTCACAGATGAGCTAATTGAACTTCACAGATGAGCTAATTGAAGCTAACTGACCTGCCTAAGTTACACAGTAAGTGTTGTCACAGCATTCCCAGCAACCCAGTAGCCTAGGTGGAAAATTATAGCACACGGACCAGATCCAGTCCACAGAAGTATCTTGTTTGGCTCTCAAGTTTACTTGAGAGTTAACTTCAAAAGAAGCACGAGAGGTCTTTTACAAAATTTAATTTCCAACATTTAAAAATTGAGATATTTCATGTAAAGATCTGTATCTTCCCACTTCTCTTGAAAAAGATACCTAATTCTCCCAATTTATGAATGGGGCAACGAAGATTCAGAAATGATGAAAGAGAAATTACATTCAGTAAGTGCTTACAATTCCTAGTTGTCTCTTTACAACAACCCCGTGGGGATCAATCATATTACCTTCCTTTGACAAATGAGGGAACTAAAAGCTTAAGTAATTTGCTCAAAGTCACATAGCTGGTAAGTAGCCATTCCAAACCTCATGCTTTTCCTGTTGCACCAAATTCTCTCTCAGAAATGAGGTTACACGAGGAAATTGGTAGCAGAGCCAGGACTCAAGGCTGATCCTCAGTCTGCAGAGCCCAGAACATAATTTGGATGTTGGGATTACATCTGGTCAAAGTTTTGCTCTTCCTCAGAGCTGGGAAAAGGGGGTAAATGAGTGTGAATCTCACCCTCAGGATCCCGAAAGCCACTTTGATTGTGTTAATTCTCTCATGAAATAGTTATTGAACCCTACTATGTACCTGGCACTATTCTAGATATTGGAGATGCAGTAGTGAACAAAAGAGACAAAAATCTTAGCTACCATGGCACTTCTCAAGGTGTAAAAAATGTCAGCAAGTAAATAAGATAATTTCAGGTAAGGATAGGTGTGAGAAGGAAATAGGGCCAGATGATGCAACAGGGAGTGGCTATGGTTGGGAGCTTCTTTAATGTGGGCAGGGAAGGCATCTCTTAGGATATAATACATGAGATGAAACTTGAATGATGAGAAAAAGTTAGCCATTTGAAAATCTAGACGAAGAATGTTCTAGACAGAACTACATAGACTTTAAGGTGAGATTAAGCTTGGCTTGTTTGAGGAAAAGAAAGAAGGCTTGTATGGCTGGAGCCAAGTGAGTTAATGGAAAGGTAGTGTGGGAGTTGGAGAAGAGGCAGGCAGGGCCAGATTATGGCAGGAACTCTAGCGAAAGGCAAGGCGTGCTTCCCCTAATTCAGAGAATCAGTGAGGAGACTCAGCTGGGAGCAGTGAAAGTCCCTACTGGAAGGTCCTCCTGCTGTGGGAGGACTTTGGAACAGATGCTTGCAAAAGGAGGAACATGTACAAGTATCTATCTGGAATCAGAGCTAGTTCTTGTTCTTGAGAATCTCACAGTCTGGTAAAGAAGGTGATTTAAAAATATATATGTATATGATATATATATTATATACATATGAAAAGGAAACAATAGGTGTTCTGGCAACTCCCTGGAAGGGAGTGGATATTGGGTGCAGGCCTCACCAAAGAGATAAACGTAAAGGACCTTCAAAGATGAGTGGGAGTTTGCCAGATGGACAAAGAGGTAGCAGTTTGTGGGACTGTAAACTCTCATGAACAGCACATCATGTTCCAAGGACATCGTTCACCAAAGTATTGAGTGACCTTATTGTGTGCCAGGCCCCTTTTAGGACTGGGAAGTAGAAAGTTGAATTTGGAAGTCTTTATCTTACTTTTCACTATTCTGCATTTCACTATTTGCCTTCAGCCTCACTAGAAGTTTACTTGAGTTCTTGGTAGGACTTGGGTGCATGGTAGGACTATCCACCCAAGGACTTGGTGCATAGAACACGCCATCTGCCATCTCATCTCCCACCTCCTCCTTTCTTGGCTTGTTCCGAATCATTCTTTACGTCTTAACATAATTGCCACTTCTTTGGAGAGACATTGAATCATGTGGGAGTCTCTCCTGCATGCCTGCTTCCTGCTTAGTCTTTACCACGCTTGAAAATATTTGTTCAATGTCTAGCTTCTGTGTAGAAACTGAGGGCAGAAACTTTGTCTTATTCATCTTTCTATGCCCAGTACCCAGCACACAGTAGGTAATGCTGTTGAGTGTCTCTTTATCCTAAAGAAGCTCTCGATGTGTTAAGGGAGGTTAACACATCAGATGAAGGGGGTTCTAACTCAGGCTGGAGGTTTAGGGAGGGCTTCTGGGAGGAAGTAACACTTGAGGTGTTTGGATAGGTTAACACGTTGGGAAGGGGGCATTCCAAGTTACGAAAACAGAATATTTAAGAGGCATGGGTCTGAAACCACACAAGTGGAAGGCCTTGAATGCCATCTAGGAGTTAAGTTTTATAGAGAGGACATTCGCATATACGGCAGGGTTTTTAATAGGGGAGTGCAGTGGTCAGATTTTACAAAGTTCACTGCAGACTAGCTTGGAGGCCGACCTGGTACGGAGGTGAGACACGGCAACCAGCAGGGAGGATCTTCCCAAAGCCCCAAAGGCCTCCATTCAGGTCTATGGGTGTTTGTGTGCACTTAAGGACAGAAGCCGCTGAGAACACCAGGCCTGAACTCAAAATTCTGGGATTTCGAATCCGTTTAACAACTTGGCAGGGGTGGGAGGACTGGGAGGAGCCGCGCTGCAGCAAGCTTTCATTGGTTTCTAAGGAAGCCCGGCCAACGGTTAAGATGTCGCGAGAGCTTCTACCCGGGGACCGTTCCCGCACGCAAATTAGCTGAGCCGCCAAGCCAGCGAAGTTGTAGGGAGACTTGTACTTCATTTCTTAGATGGGTGAACCGCCCTAGTCTTTTTTGTCCCTGGCCAATCAGGTCAGTTCCTTTTTCCCCTTCCTCTCTATTGGCGCCCTCCTCGGAAAAAGCTTGGAGTCGGAGTCCTGCACCTAATGACGCACGGGTGGCTGGGAAATACGGTTGCCTTTTCTGGGGGATAGAGACATCCCCTTTGCCCTGCCTTTGGGCTATGCAGCCAAATGACCTGTTTATCGACAAATAAAAAAAAGGGTCGCAGGGAGGTGGGGTTTCCCAGAAGGCAGAACATCAGTGTCGGGGTCTTCTGAGCTGGTACCAATTCCTGCCGGCCACTTTTCTCCTGGTACCTGTCGCCATAGCAACAGCGCTCGCAGAACACCCGCCCTCCCCCCACGCTCCCACCGAGTGTTTTTCCTTTTAAGGGTCTCGCTCGAGCCTGTGGCGTAGGTGGCTCCCGTGGGCAGCCAGAACTCAGGTCTGAGGCATCAGCTGACAGGCCTGGTGGCCGTTTTCTTAACCCGTTGTCAGAGCTAAAAAGCAGGTATGACAACCCAACTTCTTTGACAGGGCTCAAAGAGAGCAAGTTTACAACATGGCTTGTGGGTTTTGCCTATGGTGACCCTTCGGCACCTTTTTCACCCCTCACCATGCACACATGCACACAAGAGTCCAAGCCTCAGACAAGAAGCAGTTTATTGGCAAGACACACGGAGATGTGGCTGTCAGGCCTTGGTGCTTCCCTGGCTTCTCCTCACCCCTATACTGCCCTTCTCCCAGTGTATCTCTGCTGCCGTCCACCAGGACCTGGGCTTAGCATCCAGGGCAGTGACTGCTCTTTCTGCTGTCTCTGACCTATTCTGCCGTGTCCAGGTGTCAGGGCAGTTTGGGCTTCTCCAGGGCAGATAGGTCTGGCCTCTCCAAGTGTCCTCTTCCTGGCTAAGACCGCGTCCAGCGGCCTGAGGCTGGGTACTGCCTGCCTCACAGTACTCTCACCATCAGTAGGGTGGTCAAGATGGCCCTGCCTCACTCTGTCACCCTAAACCTCAGAAGTCTCATTGTTGCAGCTCATAGGTCTAACAAACCCTGGTTCAGGGTGCTGGTCTCCCAGGGGCAAGGTTGGGAGGGGTCAATTTACAGGTTAAGAGGCAGCAGGAATTTAGAGTTCTTTAAGGGCCCTCAGGCTAAGGTCAGTTTATTCATCAACAAATATTTATTGCCTACTGTATACTAGGCAGTGTTCTAGAAGCTGGGGGTATAAACCACACTGGCAAGGTCCTGACTGAGCCCAGCCAGGAGTTTCCTGAGCTTCAAGGTCATTGTCTCCAAATCTCTATTGCTATCTATCCACTCCTTTCTCCCATTTGTTTCTTCCCCTCCTTCTCCCTCCCACCGCCTCCCAGGCCCTTTCTTCTCTGCTTAAGTGGCAGATACCCCCCCTTTGGTCTCCTGGGCCTCCACCCTCCCTGGACCCCATCATTCCAGTCCTGTTGGTGGCTCCTCTTTGAGGGGCCTTGCCTGACCATCCCCTGTCCCAAAGGGCCTCAAGACCAGGTGCCCACGCTGGTGCTTGATGCGGGCAGAACTGTCACCAAAACCCTTGCCACACTCTGCACACTTGTATGGCTTCTCCCCGGTGTGTGTGCGCCTATGTTTGACTAGATCTGAGCTCCGGGGAAACTCCTTCCCACAGAAGCCACACACGTGGGGCTGGCTGGGCCCAGAGGGATGAGCCCGGACTCGGGATCGAGGGGCCGTGGGTGCTGGGCCAGGGGGGTTGTGTGGCCTCAGGAGAGTGGATGGTGGCGGTGGCCGAGCCCGTTCACCACGGTGGGTGCGGAGGTGCTTGACTCGGGCGGAGCTGTCGGCAAAACCCTTGCCGCATTCAGGGCAGAGGTAGGGTTTTTCCCCCGTGTGTACACGATGGTGTTTCACCAGGTCCGAGCTTCGGCGGAAACCCTTGCCACACTCAGGGCACTTGTGGGGCTTGTCACCCGCCAGTGGTGGAGGCGGCTCCCCAGCCTGTGGGCCCCCAGGCTCCGGCTCCAAGCCAGGCAGGCCGAAAGGGCCATCACCCGAGTGCGAAGGGCTTCGAGGCGTCAGCAGGGGGCTGGTGCCGAGGGGAGGTGCGGGTGGGCTTGAGTTGGGGGGTGGGCTGGGGATCAGGGGGGCGAGGGGGTAGCCTGGGAAGCTGAAGTCCTGGGGCTCCGCGTGAGTGAGGCGGTGGCGGAAAAGGGTGGAGCTGAGGCTGAAGGTGCGGGCACACTCCGGACAGGCATGAGGCCTCTTGCCACTGTGGGTGCGGAGGTGCTTGACCCGGGCGGAGCTGTCAGCGAAGCCCTTGCCACACTCGGGGCAGAGGTAAGGCTTCTCTCCTGTGTGCACCCGCAGGTGCTTCACCAGATCTGAGCCCCGGGCAAACTCCTTTCCACACACATCACAGCCAAAAGGCTTGGGCCCCAGGTGACTGCGCTGGTGGCTCAGGAGGCTGCAGCTGAGCACAAATCTTTTGCCACAGTCGGTGCAGATGTATGGCTTGTCCTGGGCCTTAGGTCCCTGTGCGGCTGCCGCGGCTGCTCGAGATGGCAGCCGTCGGGGCACCACGGGCCGGGGGGGCTGCTCCCCCCGGTGTGTCCGCTGGTGCTTTATGCGGGCAGAGCTGTCGCCAAAGCCCTTGCCACAGACCCCGCACTTGTAGGGCTTCTCGCCCGTGTGTGTCCGCTGGTGTTTCACCAGGTCAGAGCTCTGCCGGAAGCTCTTGCCGCACTCACCGCAGATGGTGGGGCGCTCACCAGCAGGGATCCTGGTCCGAGGAATCTTTGGGGGGCCCTGGGCTGGTGGCCGGGCTCTGTAGGGCTTTTCACCACTATGAGTTCGCTGGTGTTTGATGCGGGCAGAGCTATCCCCAAAGCCCTTCCCACAGACCCCACACTTGTAGGGCTTCTCCCCTGTGTGGGTTCGCTGGTGTTTCACCAGATCTGACATCTGCCGAAAGCTCTTGCCACACTCGCCGCACACGGCAGCCCGATCACTAGCCTGGCCCCAGCGTGGTTCTCCCAGGAGCCGAGGGCCTCTGTCCCGGGCCTGTGGTTTCCCAGGTCCCACTCTCTGGACCCACAAGTCATCCCAGGTCTGAATGCCTTCAGGTTTGAGAGAGGCATTTCCTACTTCATGACCTGGGGCCAAATCTTCCTCTTCCTTGAACCCCAAGTCATCCTCCTGTGGGGCATGTTCAAACTCATCTGGCTGAGAAATCTCCACGTTCTCACTCCCTAGACCTGGGGAAAGAAAAAGGAGTTGTAGACCCTGCCCTTTGGCTCAGCCCCTATCTTTGATCGCAACCTCCCCAGAAAGGCGTCCTTGACCATCTGTGGTTGCAAGGATCTCTCTTGCTCTCTCTCCTCTGAATTTCTGAAGCACTTATTATTGTCTGTGCCTCTCAGTAACAGTAACTTCCTTTTACCATGCATGCCCTTCATATGTGCCAATAACTTAACCAAGCATTACTGAATCCTTGCAAACAATCCTATGAGGTAATACTGTTAACTACCCCCATTTTGCCAACATGGAGACTCCGAGAATTTAAACCACTTGCTCAAAGTGAGTTATAAAGTAGCAAAACCAGGTTTCTAACTCCGGTCTGTCTGATTCTCAAGCCTGTGTTAAGCCCTACATTATATTGCCTCTATTTGGAAAGCCTGGTATTTGCTAATTACATTATATCTTTTTTATATTAGCCCAGTCCGTAACTTATTACTTCAATCATCTTGCGTGTATCTGAGAGGACCCAGACACACACCTGTCCCTCAGGATGGGTAGGAGATAAGGCATAAAAAATTATAATTGCAGGCTCAGAATAACTGTGCTGTCATGAGAGAGAGGAAATAAAGAGACAGGGCTGGGCTTTCACAGCAAAGAAAAGAGTAAACCATGGAAAGGGATGCTGAGACTAGATTAAGCATGTAAGATCTGGATTGAACACTGGGCTAAGGCTTTTAATTAGGAGCAGAAGGGAGCTAGGGAAGGTTTTTGTGAAGGGAGACAGGATTAGATCTGGACTTAGATCAATGTGGCTGCACAGTGCATCACTGGAGAGAAAAGGGCTGAGGGGAGGCTGCTGCAATTGCTGGGATGAGACAGAATGAGGCCTGAAGTAGGGCAGAAGCAGCAAGCCTGCTGATCACTGTCGGGGACGGGGAGGGAGTCCTTGAAATGATGCCCCTCAAGGCCTGGCGCACAGTAGGTGCTCAAAAACACTGGCTCCGTCCCTTGGCTTTTGCTCCCCTCCTCCCCGCCCCCCCACCCCCACCCCCGGAAGCACAGTTCATGTCCGATTTTTCTGGGTCTGGGCCAGGCAGAGCCCAGCACCGGGGTCCTCACCCGGCCATTACCTGCCCACGGCGGTGCACCGCTTTGGCCCTCACCTGTGCGGGTGCCTCTCAGCTGCTCCCTGTCCTCTGAGCCACGGAGATCCGCGCCCCAGGGCCCCACCGAGCGCTCCATCGCCGGCACGTCGCCCTGAGCAAGGGAACAGACACAATTTCACGGTCACACAGCCATGTGCGGACGGCGGCACCCTGCCCTCTGCTGGCCGGCATGGGCACCGGGCAGCGTTCGGGTCCGAGGTGCGGGGCGCGGCTCCCGGTGATCCCCGCCCGCGCCGCCAGCCGCCCCTGCACCTGCTGCTCCTTCCGGCGCGCAGCCGCTCCCCTTCTCCCGCTGCCGCCGCTGCAGCAGCCGCCTCCGCCACCCCGGCGCCCTCCGGAGCTCCTCGGCGGGGCTCCGGTGCCCGCGCCGCCGACTGCTCGGGGATGCGGGCTCGGCGCCAAACGGAGAGGGTGTGCTCCGTCCCAGGCGTTCCCCTGGGGCTGCCGCCGGGGGCGGGGACGGGAAGCGGAAGCGCCGGGCGGCACCCGGGCGCTCTAGGACCTTGGAGGAGCTGCACGCTTGTAGGGGCAGCCCGCGTCCTCCAGAGCTCTGTGGCCGGCGGGCAGCCGCGTGCCGCGGAGAGGGCTACTCTGAGCCGAGGACAGTTGCCCGAACTCGGTGGTATTAACCGTGTGCCTCCTGGTCTGGAGCTGGATGTGGTGGGCCGAAGACTTCCTAATTGTCGCTGTGTCGGGCAACCCGCGCCGAACTCCGGAGCTGGCCGACAGCGCCAGCCACCCCGGCCCGGAGAGACAAAGAGAGATCCAAAGGCAGACCCAGGGAAAGGAGTGGGGGAAAGACCAAGGCAGACAAAGGGCGGCAGAGGGCGGCGGAGACCCCAGATGGGGCCGGGGGCGGGGCGCCGAGACACGGGAAACAAAGCGGGACCGGTCGGCTAGGCAGAGGGCCGCGCGTGGGGGCTGGGCTGGCCTGGGGGAGACCGAGGCAGTAGCGGGAGCTAGTGGCAGACGCCAGATAAATGCTGAGGAGAGGCAAGCCGATGGACACAGACCTGGATCCGGAGTCGTAACCTAAGAGCCCTGAATCAGAGAGGATGCAAAGGCAGAGAGACAGAGACTGCAGCTGACCAAAAACACAAGAGCAAAAGATTGGCCGCCAGAAACAAACACATGTAGAAACAGATAAGAGAGACATAAAGTCGTTAAAGCAGAGTCGGTAGAACTACAAGAAAAGGCAGGGAACCTGGAGAGAAACAGAGGCAGAGGAACGAAGAGTGAAACAGGCAGAGACAAAGAGAGACAGGGACACAAAGAAAGAGGCCATGGGGAGACTAGGGACAGGTGTGCAGCCCTACCAAGGGAGCCCAGGGAGAGGCTAAAACATTAAACCCTGTTTCCCAGCTTGGTGGGGCCCTGGCTGGGGCTGTGTTCCAGTGGTCCCAGGGATGTGATCCCCAGTATCTGTACTCTGGGCAAGGTTGCCTTTGGGGAGGGGGTGGGGTGCCTGTAAGTGTCTGCAGCCCATCTAATGATGGAGAGGGGTAACCAAGGTTTGTATATTAATTAACATTTATTAGCACCTCAGTGCTATGTCACGAGTTTGATAAAGAGATGAAACACGTGTAAGAGTTGTCCTTGGGGTGCTACCAGTTTAAAGGGGCAAGCACACAAATCATGATAAATAAGAACTCTTAAGGGCGTGAGAGAGTCACGTTCACCGATTCAAGATAGTAGGAAGAGTTCTTATTTGTGGGAAGAATCTCTGTGGTTTTGTGTACCTGGTATGCATGAATGTTAGACACGGATAAACATGGAGCACAAATCAATCAACACATACTCATGGATCATCAACCATAAGTCTAGACCCTGGAAATACAAAGAAATCCCTCAGGGAGCTCTCTCTGCTCAGTAGAACATGGAGACATACAGATGATGTGACAGATTGTATACCGACCTAATAAACAAAGATGTGATAGGAATGTACAGAGAGAGAGAGACCGGTAGAGTTTAGTGGCTGTAGACACTGCCTAAGTTCATTCATGCGGAGTTTGATTCCTGACCTTGTCATTTGCTCCCATTTAACCTTGGGTGGGGAAGTTACTTCTGTTTCCTGAACTGTAAAATGGGGATAATACTTAATTTGAATGGTTGAGGTGTAAAGTACTTAGTAAAAAATATCAGTTATTACTCTTTGGGCTGAAGTAACCAAGGAAGAAGGCATTTTTGAGCTGATCCTTTCAGGACAGGTAAGATTTCAGCCAAGTCCAGAGCCTGGCTGAAGTGGGCCTAAAATGAAGAACTCCAGGCAGAGGGAATGAAATGAACAATGGCCCACATACTAATTGAAAACCTACTATGTGCTAGAAGCTTGGGATCCAAAGATGATTAAGATCTATCCTCAAAGAGGAAGATAGATAATAGTTCTGTTTTAATGTGTCCAAAGTGTACATAATAGGAAAGTAGTGGAAGCTGCAGATGAGATGGTAAGTTAATCATCTGTTCCACAAACATTTCCCGGGGGTCCAATATGTGCTAGGCACATGTGCTGGGAAACAGAGGTAAGAGGGTACCAAAATGGCAAAGAGCCAGCCCCTCTTGGAGGAAACCCCCAAAGGCCGGCCAGCCCGCATGCCATACTCACTTGGAGAGCTAGCTCTGACTTAGAAGACAAAGCCTGGAGTTATTGGGTCTGAACCTGAACTCAGGTCTAAAGACATAGAAACCCTTCCAGGGATGTCTGGTAGGGCCATAGGTAGCTATGAAGATATGATGGAGAGATGAAAAAGAACTAATCCAGGTGATTATTAAATGGGAAGACTGCTGTCTACCATTCACTGCCCCATAGGAAACTCAAGGTGGGATCTGCCTTTCTACAAACAGGCCCCAAACCTTATCACAGGAATGATTGGGCATAATTTGTTGGAGTTAATAAGCATGTAAATGGAATATTGTGTCAACTGCTAATTCATATCATCTCTGCACTTAACCAAGCCAGGAGCCTTTTCTGAGGGCATTTATTAGTATGCACAAATGCCTTAAATATGTGACTTCCTTTGACTCAGTAATTCCCCTTATAGAAATGAGGCCCAAGGAAATGGTTGGACAAGTGCACAACGATAGCACCACAAACACAGTCATCCCAGCTCAGCGTTGTTTATCACAGAGAAGAATGGGAATCAGCCTGAATGCTAAGCATCTAGAAAAATGATAATGTAGATGTGTATTTATGATCATAGACATAACATATAAAGTGACAAAAACAGGTCTCCAAAGTTATGTTATAATCCTAGTTTTGTGAATATATATTTATTCATATGTATAGGCATATGAGAAAATCTAGAAGGATGAAAATCAAAATGAGGATATATCATGAAATGATATTAGATGTAAATTTTTCTAACCATTTGCATTTGCTCATTTTTCCATGAGAATATGTATTGGTCATACAATAAATAAACGAATATAAATGCCATTTAAAAAAATAAAAATAAATTTTTAATAAAAAAAGAAAGTTTTTTTTTTCCTCTTTAATTTCTTTTGGTGTGAATCACATGGTCAGGAGGTAAGGCATGGTAAGCACTTAAATTCACGTGGACCTAGTAGTACCAAATGTAATCGCAGGTTGGCTTAAGCAAAACTCCATGGTATCATTTTTATACTTAGGTTTAGTATTTAATTATATGAGAAAATCTAGAAGGATGAAAATCAAAATGCGATATATCATGGAATGATATTAGATGTAAATTTTTCTAACCATTTGCATTTGCTAATTTTTCCATGAGAATATGTATTGGTTATACGGTAAATAAATGAATATAAATGCCATTTTTTCTTCTTTTTAAATTGAGGTATAGTTGATTTACAATATTATGTAAGTTTCAGGTGTACACATAGTGATTCACAATCTTTTTTGTAAATATTTATTTAATTTATTTTCCTTATCTTTTTGGCTGCGTCGGGTCTTAGCTGCAGCACACGGGATCTTCATTGAGACATGTGGGATCTTTCATTGCGGCGTGTGGTCTCTTCTTTGTGGCGCTTAGGCTTCTCTCTAGTTGTGGCGTGCGGGTTTTCTCTCTCTAGTTATGGCGCGCAGGCTCCAGAGCGCGTGGGCTCTGTAGTTTGCAGCACGCGGGCTCTCTCGTTGAGGCACGAGGGTTCAATAGTTGTGGCGCGCGGGCTTAGTTCCCCCGAGGCATGTGGCATCTTAGCTCCCCGAAGAGGGATCAAACCCACATCCCCTGCATTGGAAGGCGGATTCTTTACCACTGGACCACCAGGGAAGTCCCAGTAATTCACAATTTTTAAAGATTATACTGCATTTATAGTTATTATAAATTGGCTCTATTGGGCTTCCGTGGTGGCGCAGTGGTTGAGAGTCCGCCTGCCGATGCAGGGGATACGGGTTCGTGCCCCGGTCCGGGAAGATCCCACATGCCGCGGAGCGGCTGGGCCTGTGAGCCATGGCCGCTGAGCCTGAGCGTCCGGAGGCTGTGCTCCCCAACGGGAGAGGCCCGCATACCGCAAAAAATATATATATATATAAATAAAAAATTGGCTGTATTTCCTGTGCTGTACAATATATCCTTGTAGCTTATTTTAGTTTGTACCTCTTAATCTCTCAGCCCTATCTTGCCCTTCTCCTTTCCCTCTCTCCACTAGTTTATTCTCTAGATGTGTGAGTCTGTTTTGCTGTATTCGATAGTTTTTTTTATTTTTTATATTCCATATATAAGCGATAATATATAGTATTTGTCTTTGTCTGACTTATTTCACTAAACATAATACCCTCCAAGTTCATCCATATTGTTGCAAATGGCAAAATTTCATTCATTTTTATGGCTGAGTAGGTAGTATTCCATTGCGTGTGTGTGTTTGTATACGTATATATATACGTATATATATTTTATATATGTATATATAATACCACATCTTCTTTATCCATTCATCTGTTGATGGACACTTAGGTTGCTTCCATATCTTGGCTATTGTAAACACTGCTGCTATGAACATTGGGGTGCACGTATCTTTTTGAATTAGTGTTTACGTTTTCTTCGTATATATAGCCAGGAGTGCTATTGCTGGATCATATGGTAGTTCTATTTTTAGTTGTTTGCAGAACCTCCATACTGTTTTCCACATTGGCTACACCAATTTACATTCCCACCAACAGTGTACAAGGGTTCCCTTTTCTCCACATCTTGCCAACATTTGTTATTTGTGGTCTTTTTGATGATAGCCATTCTGACAGGTGTGTACATGTAATTTTCTTAAATATTATTGAATAATTCAGGGAAGAGCTGATTAGAGTCTGAACCCAGGGCAGGGGCAAGACGGTGAGGGGTGTAGAGAGGAGGGGCCAATTTTTCTCATGGATAGAAAGGACTTGGAAACCAATTGGATATATTTGTGGAGAGCAAAGGAGGGAGGAGTTCAGAGTTTTAACTAGGATGGTAGGGCTGCTCAGCCTGGTGAGAAATGCAGGGGGAAGGGTTGTGGTGCAGGGGGAAGGGTATAATTATCCCTTTTCTTGGCTTCTCAAAGTACTCTGTTTATCTCCTTATTACACTACATTTTTAGCACCAGTGCTGTGTGTCACACTTGCTTGTGGCTGTCTCTGTCTCCCCAGAGGGCGGCAACCCTGGCTGATTCACTCTTGTCTGGATTCTCAGCAACTAATCCAGAAGAGCAGTCGCTAGATTGGAGCTAGTGGCACTGTTGCACCCCTCAGCTCATGTAATAGCAATAACTAGCGTTATGTGTGACCTCATCTTTTATGCCAGGCACTGCTAAGAACTTTATATGTGTTAGATATATAATTCTCATCATGTTCCTATGAAGTGAAATTATTAATGACATTATTTAACAGATACAGAAACGAAGTCACTGAAAGGTTAAAGATGCCCAAAGTCACATGGCTCTTAATTACTATGTCTTTATAATCATGAAACTTGAACAACTTCTGTGAATTCAGTGTGGTGGGAGCATCCAATCCCATATGGTAGATGAGGAAAGTAAGGCCCAGAGAGGTGATTTTTCCAAGGTTACATGAAGGGAGCAGTACTAGAAATGAGGCTGAAGTAAGGAAAAGGTGGTAGCATGGATGGATCTTAAAAGATAGCGCTGATTGAAAAAAATTAACAAACAGAAATACATATTAATATATACATATATTAGCTATTTGTGTAAACATGTACTATGCACTGCACGTTTTTCAAAATGTGTACAAACTAAAAAATTACACATTAAGCACATTAGAGTGGTTGCCTTAGGCTGAGGAGAGGAAATGAGTGAGCTATGAGGTGGTATAACAGAGCACCACAGACTAGGAGTCTTTTTTTTTTTTTTTTTTTTGTGGTACGCGGGCCTCTCACTGTTGTGGCCTCTCCTGTTGCGGAGCACAGGCTCCGGACGCGCAGGCTCAGCGGCCATGGCTCACGGGCCCAGCCGCTCCGTGGCATGTGAGATCTTCCCGGACCGGGGCACGAACCCGTGTCCCCTGCATCGGCAGGTGGACTCTCAACCACCGCGCCACCAGGGAAACCCAGACTAGGAGTCTTAATCAACAGATGTTTATTTTCTCATAGTTCTGGAGACTGGAAGTCCAAGATCAAAATGCCAGCAGGGTTGGTTTCTGGTGTGGCCTCTTGGGTTGCAGACAGCCACCTTCTCACTGTGTCCTCACATGGCCTTTCCTTTGTGCATGCGCAGAGAGATTGCTGGTGTCTTTTTTTTTTTTTTGAAGATGTTGGGTGTAGGAATTTCTTTATTTATTTATTTTTGGCTGTGTTGGGTCTTTGTTTCTGTGCGAGGGCTTTCTCTAATTGTGGCAAGCGGGGGCCACTCTTCATCGCGGTGCGTGGGCCTCTCACTATCGCGGCCTCTCTTGTTGCAGAGCACAGGCTCCGGACGCGCAGGCTCAGTAGTTGTGGCTCACGGGCCTAGTTGCTCCGCAGCATGTGGGATCTTCCCAGACCAGGGCCCGAACCCGTGTCCCCTGCATTAGCAGACAGATTCTCAACCACTGCACCACCAGGGAAGCCCTGGTGTCCCTTCTTATAAGGACACCAGACCTATAGAATCAGGGCCCCACCCTTCTGACCTCATTTAACCTTAATTTCCTCCTTAAAGGTCTTACCTCCAACTATAGTCACATTGGGGGTTAGGGCTCCAACACATGAGGTGGGGGGTAGGGGGACACAATTCAGTCCATAATAGGGGCTAAATGGGAAATAATAAATAGAACCATGAAGAATAGAGAAAGAAAATGGGGTTGGAGCAATAGGCAGGATCCAGATTGAGCAAGGCCTTATAGGTCATACTAAGGGGACTCACTTTAAAGGTTCAGAGAGGTCACTCAGTTCATAAATACTAAAGCTAGGGTGTGTGGGTGTGTGTGTGTGTGTGTGTGTGTGTGTGTGTGTGTATATATATATATATATATATATAGTATATTGTATACATAACTGATTTAACTCCAAAGACCATATCATCCAAAACCACTCTGAGTCCTGATAACAAAATATAAATGTGTGTATTTCATCTTACTATGAAAAAAATGGCATTCAGAGAGGGCAAATGACTTGCCCAAGGTCACACAGTAAGTGGGAGAGCTGAGGTTTGGGAAGTTCTTTCTGACTCCAAAGCCAAGCTCCTTTTACAAGTTCTGCAGCCTGCCAGCCTTTGTCCCGGACTAACTTCAATCGCTCACTCTTTCATGCATTCATTTATCTAGTATATTATTTATTGGCACCTTCTTTGTGCCAGGCCCTGTGCAAGACACCAGGGATATAGAAATTAGAAGACATGGTCCCTGTCCTCAGAAAACTCAGCCGGGAGTAGAAGAGACAGCCAGATAAACAAAGGTGGGCATTGGAGGGGCCTGTGAAAGGTGCTGGGGAGTCCAGAGGATGGAAAGTGACTCTGCCTGGGGTGGGTGGGGAAGGTTTCATAGAGGAGGAAGAAGAGCCCTTTGACTCAAACCCTAGAAGGATAAAGAGGAGTTCACCTGGTGCAGAAGAAGGTAACGTTCAATATACACAGAGCCTAGGATATGGGCACTCACTAAGGGTGAGTGAAAGATGGGGTGATGAGGTCAGATGGGGGAGGCTTTGGCTGCCAAGTCAGGACTCAGAATTGAATCTGAGATCACTGGGAAGCCCATGAAGGGTTTCAAGCAGGGGAGTGCCTTGGCCAGGATTCTGAAGGACAGTCTCTCTGGAAGTGGTGTCCAAAGACCTGAAGTCCTTTTAAGAATCCAGTGCATGAGCTGGCGAGGAAAATTGATTGCCCCTCCCACCCTCAATCTTTGTTATGGCTTTTGGTCCACTCAGACCCTTGGAACTTTTTTTTTTAACCACCTCTGTCAAAGCCTTCATCTCACTTGCTAGAGAGACCAGCCCACTTCCTTCCTCTCTGCTTACACCCCACCTCCCACCAGGGTGATGGGGTTACAGTGGGGCTTGGAATAAAGGTGTACAGAGAACAGAGGGGTTGAAGCTTCCTATTGGGGTTATGGGCAAAGGTATCCAGGAATTGAGGACCACAGCTGTTCTTGGTCTTGGCTTTTCCCACCTCTCTGGGCCAGTTTGAGCATCTCAGCTTCCTACATTGCCCGCCCCCTTGTTTGCCACACTCAACTTCCTGCCCCACCAGAGGAAGTGGGGAGAGACAGCAGGTGCAGCGACAGCTATCGGGGCCATGGTGAGTCTCTATGCCCAGGAATCCAGGCATCTCTGCCCCCAGTCCCCAACCCCCGGGTTAGCCAGGTCAACCCACAATAGGCTGACTTCTGCTAGCCTCTGAGATCAGGTTATCCTGGGGGCCCTGCCTGCTGCCCCCAGCAGCCTCATATCGTCTACCCCCTGCCAACAGGACAAGGAGTATGTGGGTTTCGCCGCCCTCCCCAACCAGCTGCATCGCAAGTCCGTCAAGAAGGGGTTTGACTTCACACTCATGGTGGCAGGTCTGGGGGTTTTGGAGAGGGGCCTGGCAAGGGGTCCTCAAGAGACCTTGGCTGTCCCCTCACCTGACCAGTTGGGCCTGTCTTGTCCACAGGGGAGTCAGGCCTGGGAAAATCTACCCTCATCAACAGCCTATTTCTCACCAACCTCTATGAGGATCGGCAAGTCCCAGAGGCCAGGGGTAAGACCCCCTCCCCACCGTGCTCTCCTGGCACTCCGACCCCTCCTCCCATGTCCCTAGACTGCACTCTCTTCCTTTCCATCTGGGTTTCCCATGGCGTTCTGCGGGACTCAGGCAGCTCTCTGCTTTTCTCCGAGACTCACTCTCCTCCCCTGAAAAATGGGTGGAGGCAACTGTGAGTCTGAGAAAGGAAATCAGTCCTGCCTCAGGCCCCTACCCAGCTCCCTGACCTCTCCCCATCCTCATAGCTCGCTTGACGCAAACACTGACCATCGAGCGCCGCGGCGTGGAGATCGAGGAGGGGGGTATTAAGGTGAAGCTGACCCTGGTGGACACACCTGGCTTTGGGGACTCGGTGGACTGTTCAGACTGGTGAGGAATTGGGGAGGACCTGGGACTCAGCTTCCCAATGTGGAGACTGAGGGGTCAGATTCTGGGCTGGTCTGCCCTGCCCTACCCCCACCCCCCACCCCAGCCAAAGGTGGGGCCTGTTTCTGGTGGCCTTGTGGCCCAAAGTGCCCTGTGCTTCCCGACATCTCACCTGCCAGTTTCCTCTCATGTCTTTGGTTGGAGCTAAAGAAACTACTTCCCACACCCACAGTCCTGGCTAGCCTTGTCCCCTTCCCTGTGCTGTGGTCCCTGTTCTCTGACTTTCCGCTCTCTCCCCACACCCCAGCTGGCTGCCTGTGGTGCGCTTCATCGAGGAGCAATTTGAGCAGTATCTTCGGGATGAGAGTGGCCTGAACAGGAAGAACATCCAGGATTCCCGTGTCCACTGCTGCCTCTACTTCATCTCACCCTTTGGCCGGGGGTCCGAGGGGCACCCTGGGGAGTTGGGACATGTGGGGAGGGCCGGAGGGGGAGTGTCTCTGTGCCCTGAAACTGAGCCCTGACCAATCCCTGGGTGCAGGCTGCGGCCCCTAGATGTGGCCTTCCTCCGGGCGGTGCATGAGAAGGCCAACATCATCCCAGTCATTGGCAAAGCAGATGCCCTGATGCCTAAGGAAACACAGGCCCTCAAGCAGAAGGTGTGTGCATGGCCCCTGACATTTGGCCTCACACGAGGCCAAAAGGCATGATCAAAATCGAACTCAGCTTTGACTTCTTTGATCTTGGGCTAGCCCTTTTGGAGCATGACGTGTCAGGCTAGACCGTGGAAGAAAGTTTCTGAGGAAGGTGGGTCATAAGCTGCCTAAGGAAGCCATGGCTCTGGAGGTTCGGAATAGAATCCCTGGGCTGGATGCTTGGCTAAGGCCTGTCTGAGGCCAGGGGTGTAGACGTAATGAGCAATGTTATCCTTCTGGCCCCAGGATGCTGGCTGTCCCCCCCACCTTCCCACCCCCCTGTGTCTTCAGAGCCCTTTCCCACTGTTTCCGCTTATGCCTCTCTCTCCTGGTCTTTTGGTGTCTGCTCATCTTCAAAACTTCCCAGGCATCAGTCTTCCCATTAGGGTAACTGTCTCCGTTTTTCACCATCTATGTCTCCGTCTCTCGTTGTTTGAGATTTTGTTTTCAGTCATCCCGTATGTCCATCGTTCACCATCTCTGTCTTTCACATCTTCCTCTCTGTCTCTTCCACCCCGTGTCTGTATCTATAGCTCACTGTCTCTGGTCATGCAGTGTCTGTGGTTCACAGTCTCTGTGTTTCTCACCGTCTCTGCATCTGTCTCCTCCAAGATCCGGGAACAGTTGCAGGAGGAGGACATCAATATCTATCAGTTCCCCGATTGTGACTCTGATGAGGATGAAGACTTCAAGAGGCAGGATGCGGAGATGAAGGTGCCGAGGCGAAGGAGGAAGGGACAGAGAAGCCAGGGGAGGCGGATGTGGAGGCGGGAGCTGAGAAAGAGGTTTCTGCCCAAAGGGGGCCAACGGTGATCGCTGACTCCTGCCCTCTAGGAAAGTATCCCTTTCGCCGTCGTCGGTTCCTGCGAAGTAGTGAGGGACGGCGGGACCCGACCGGTGAGGGGACGCCGCTACTCCTGGGGCACTGTGGAGGGTGAGTAAGGCCAGGAACGCATTCTGAGGCCAGCAGGGAGCCCAGGACGCCTCCGAGTCAACCGCACCCAACAGGTGAAGTTGGGGAGAGTTCTGGTCCCGGGGCTCCTAAAAGTCAAAAGAGGGGTCCTTGGGCAGCAGACCCGACCCAAGCTCCCCGACTCTCGCCGGTCCGCCCCCCAGTGGAGAACCCACATCACTGCGATTTCCTGAACCTGCGACGGATGCTAGTGCAGACACACCTGCAGGACCTGAAGGAGGTGACGCATGATCTGCTCTACGAGGGCTACCGGGCGCGCTGCCTACAGAGCCTGGCCCGGCCTGGGGCGCGTGATCGAGCCAGCCGTAGGTGAGAGCCAGAGCTGACTCCTAGGTGCTTCCAAGGCTCCGCGCTCACCATCCATGACCCCGGCCTTCACCTTCTAGACCTCTCTCCCGGAGCCTTTCTTTCCCCCACCCACTTTGCGTATGGCCCTAACCTGAAGGACATGGTCCAGCCAAACCCCAGGCCCTGCCTCGCGGCAGTGACTCACAACCACGGTTCTCGACTTTGATTCCTGTCCCTTTCCCCCACCCCCAGCAAGCTCTCCCGCCAGAGCGCCACAGACATCCCGCTGCCCATGCTGCCTCTGGCCGACGCGGAGAAGCTGATCCGCGAGAAAGACGAAGAGGTGAGCAAGCACCTCTCTTTCCCCCAGATCAAGGCCCCAAATCCTCTTCGAAGTCCCTTTCTGGCCTTGCCCAGTCCCACCGCCTGCAATCTTGCCCCGCACAGCTGCGCCGCATGCAAGAGATGCTGGAGAAGATGCAGGCCCAGATGCAGCAGAGTCAGGCTCAGGGCGAGCAGTCGGACGCTCTCTGAGACCCCCGCCCGGACCCTACTTTACCTCCGCCTTCAGTTCGTCTCTTGTCCAATCCTCGAGCCCCAGGCTGCCCGGCGCTTAATCCCGGAGCCCCAGCCTGTAAGGCCCGCCCTTGCAAGGGGTTAGCGGGCTAGCAGGCTCTCCCAATCCCGGAGTGTGTAGCCCCGCCTTTGGCTCCGCCCCTACCCCGCCTTGGCTCCGCCCCGACCCCGCCTTGGCTCCGCCCCAATCCGCCTCGGCCCACCTAGCGAGCCAGAGCTTCCCTCCCATCCCCTAACTCTCCCACCCCCGCCCCACTTCACCCAAACTGCGACTTCAATAAAAACTGAATTTCCCTGAGGCCACGCAAGTCTTCTCTTTCCCAGCGGGAATAAGTGGCGGGCGTAGCGGGTGGAACCGTTCCACCCAGGCCTCTGGGCCACTATTTATTCATTCATTCGAAACGAGCTGGGCACTCCTTTCGTGCCAGCCGGTGTTTCAGCGCAGCCTCGCACCTGAGCCCTGCTCACACAAACGCACTGAAGCCGTCGCGGATAAGAAACGAGACCAGTTCAATTTATTAGGAGTCGAGGTGGGGTGGTCGCACTGGCAGGAAGGCGTTGCTTCCTTAGGCTTCCCTTAGAGGCCTAAGAGGGTCCACTACTCCTGGTCCTTGGCGTCGCCATGCGTGATGACGTAGCTCATGTTCTTGTAGTCTACGTTGCCGCCCACGTCGGGGGGGAAAGCCGCCCACATATTCGTGATCTGGGGAAAAAACGCAGGGGTATCTCCAACCGGTTCCTTACGTTCCCCTTCCCCCACCCCTCCGCTTCTCCTAGGCCCTTTCCCCACTCACCTCTTCCTGGGAGAAGCGGTCACACTGCGTGGTAAGCAGCTCCTCCAGGCTGGAGAGAGGTGACAGAGATTAGGCTTCGTGATTTCTTTCCACTCCCTCCCACCTCATCCCCGTTGCCATTCCCAGTCTCGCCTTGAAAACCAGGGTTACTCTGGATTCCTCATTGGTCTCCCAAACACTCTGGCCTCCCCCCTTTTGCCCTTGCCCCTGTGTGCTGTGAAAATTTAATCCCATCGCCACAGTCCTAATTTTTCCCTTATCTCTGGCAGTGCCTAGATCTTGGTAGGAATTTAAGGAGGCTTTCTGTGTGGGAGCAGCTGGAGGGTGTCACTTACAACTGCTTTTTGATGGTGCCTTTCCCCTCAGGGTCCAGGACCTTGAAGGCTCCAGTGATCACATCCTCAGGGTCGGCACCTTGGTGGGGTCAGAGGGCACATGAAGCTGAAGAGTTGCTAAAGGGTCAGTCCCTGAAAGGTCTGGGGAGAGGCATCTGGGGGTTTGGACCCAGGACACTTCATTTACCTTTGAGCTTCTCCCCAAACATGGTCAGGAAGACAGTGAAGTTGATGGGCCCACTGGCTTCCTTCATCATGTCATCTAACTCCTCATTCTTCACATTGAGACGCCCTGGAACAGGGTGGGGGAAGCATGGAGTGGAGTGGGGTCTAGGGGCCAGGGAATAATGCTTCCCATAAATTCACATCATCCCATCCATTTTTTATCTGGGTAGACTGAGGCCCAGGGTGGACCTGGCAGGGCTGGAACCTAAGGCTGCTGAATTCCCAGGACTCTGCAGCCTTGAATCTTTACAGGTGGAGTAGGCTCACCCATGGCTGCGAAGGTGTCCCGCAGGTCTTCCTTGTCGATAATGCCATCACGATTCTGGTCAATTACTGTGAAGGCCTGTGGAGGGCCAGGGTAGGGAGAGGTTAGGTCTCCCATGGCCAGGCTTCAGCATCCTTACTCTAGGCAGATCAGATTCTGAGATTCTGGCTCCCAGCCAGCCGTCCTCTTACATTCCAAGCAGGGAGGAGAACAAGGAATTCTAAACCCTTCCCCTCCCCCCAACAGGTGCACATTCCAGGGAGGGGTGGGGGGAGGGGCAGCAAGGAGAGCCTTTGGTCAGCCTTCAGTCTCCCTTCTCCCCGCACTTACCTCCTTGAACTCCTGGATCTGGGTCTGATCGAACATGGAGAAGACATTGGAGCTTCCGCCCTCTGCCACTGCCCTTCTCCTGGCCTTCTTGGGTGCCTGAGGGATAAGGGTTGGGCAGAGGGGTTCATGGACCAATCCCTACTCCTCTCTAGAGGCGATGGATTAGATTCAGGCTTCTTTGAGTCCATTCTTCTAAAGCAACTCTTCTGGCTCTGGGCTTCCCCTTCCTTATGACCTCTTTGCTGAGGAGACCTGCTGCAGTTGTACCCCCAAATTCCTCTGTGTAGCCCTCAAGTCCCCATCCTTCCATCCTACCCAACAAGTGGAGTGTACCTCCCCTTCTCAATGCCCTGACCCTGCCTCCTCTGAGTCCCAGACTTGCTGTGTGACCCTGATCACTCACTCACCTGAACCTCTACTTTCTCATTTATAAAATGGGAGTGGGAACACTTGTCTGGCTGGTCCCGGGGGTTTTAGGAAGATGGAGTGCAGGACAGCATGGAGCATGCTTTGAGAGGGACTGGGCTCCTGCGAGTGGAGTGTCTAGGCAGATTATCCTTGGTTGGATCCTTTAGGGCATCATTCTGTACATTCCCCATTAGTGATATAAAGAAAGGGAAGATTCATCTTTTTTCCTCTTGCCAGACTGGAAACCAGCTACTTTCTTTCAAAGGATGAGGCTGCCCTGAGGTCTGAGGGATCTGGGCAGGGGCTGGGGGATTCTCACTCACCATGTCTTAAGTCTCCTGGGGGCCAGGCAGTGGCTCTGGCTGGAAAGGAGCAGAGAGTCAGCCTGGGGCGGTCCCTCTGGAGTTATATAGTCCTGCCCCAGGGAGTCGTTAACATACCAGGGTAACCTTAGCCCTGTGGGTGCCCACCCCAGATACCAAAATAGCCCAGCTCAGGGCCTCTCCTTTCTTGGGCTGGCAGCAGCTGAAGCCCAGGGAGGGAGGGAGGAGGGAGTGAGTCTTGGGATGCAGGTCTCACTAGGACCTGGACAGGAAGGGATGTTCTTTTTCCCCAGAGGAGGCTGGAATGTGCCAGAGTTCAGAGAGGGCCCAGGCTGAGACACAGGACTAGGAAAGAGATGCACCAGGCTCCTGTACCCCTGTGTGGGGTGGGCCCAGATTTAAACCCAGTAAATTTATTGAGTACCTACAGTGTGCCAGGCACTGGTCCATGCTTTGCAGGTGCACTTTGACAAACACAGTCCCCCCCACTGTGGAGTTCACAGTCAAGGGTATGTATATGTGGGGGTAGTGACAGAGGTTACAGGTGGGAGAGAGCTGCCTGGGGAAGCTGAAGGATCAGGAAGTCTTCTACATCCCCTTCCAGAAGAGGGGGGATTTTGTGAGGAAAGATGTGGGGCATGGAATCACTAGGTATGAAGAGAGTAGACAGCCTGGAGCAGAGAGCCTGCTCTGTGACCTTGGGCTTTGTGCTCCAACTTCCCAGGCCTTGGTTTCCCCCTCTATAAAATGGGGACGTAATTCCCATCCCACAGAACTTCTGGATGTGAACACTATTTGGAAACAGTTAGTGAAGTATAATCATTAATTTTATTTTTATTTTTATTTTTATTTTTATTTTTTGGCCGCGCCACATGGCTTGTGGGATCTTAGTTCCCCGAACGAGGATCGAATCCGGGCCCTCGGCAGTGAAAACCTGGAGTCCTAACCACTGGACTGCCAGGGAATTCCCATAATCATTATAATTAATATTCAGGCCCTGCCTTGGTAGAACTTACAGTCTAGCTGTGGAGACAGGGTAAATGCAGAAAATGACAAACCAGCTGGTCAGGAGTACAGAAGTAGAGGGCATAGCAGCCCTATCTAGGAGTATGGGAATGACGTTATGAAGGCTGGTAGAAGTGAGTCAGGTGAAAGTGGAGGAACAGCCATGCTAAGTGGTGGGCACAGATGGGCAAAGGCCTGGAGAAGTGAAAGATCAGAAGTGTTCAGTTCGCCAGAATTGGGATGGGGCTTGAGCAGAGGATACAAGGGGCTGGACATCAGACACCGGAGGGTCTTCAAATGCCACGCTGAGGGCTGAGAACTTGGGAGCCTTGGAAAGGTTTGAAACAGGAGAAGGACATGGTCTAGTGTGAGTCTATAATCACTTTTTTGGATACTGGTGTGAAAGTTGAAACTCAGAGGAGGGGAGTCAAAGACACCAAGAAGGAAGCTAATTGGTCACCTCCTCCTCGGTGGCTGGGATGGCCAATGGCTTCTCTCTCCAATCTGGGCGAGAACCAGCTAGGCTGACTGTGTGACTTTGAGGTACGCTCTCCCACCTCTCTGGGCCTCAGTGCCTCAGTCCATTCCGTACAGTGGAGGTCTGCGGAAATTGTGGGTGAGGAAGCCCCAGGAGGCCCAAGGTTGGCAAGGACACCCATGTCTCCTCCTCCTCCTGTTCCCTCTAGGACCTGATGTCCTGAGGAAGTCTCCTCCTCCCCTCCCCATCCTCCAGCCTCATACCAATGCCTCTAAGACATTTGCTTTTCTGGTCACTGGGGTCCAGGCACCTGTTGTCTCTAAGAAGAGAGACAGAGCCACCCTAAACTTAGCAGCTGCCCTTGGCCTCCTGCACTGGCCCCTCCCTGTCTCAGTCGACAGCTGCCTCACCTTATACGGTTACCATGGGGGTCCAGGCCCAGGGAGGAGCCCACTTATTACTGAGTTCTGGGAGGGGAGGAGAACTCCAAAGAGGGGGATGGGGGAAGTGCTTAGGAAGCTTGGGCCAAATAGAAAGTGGAGAAGTTGAGGAGGAGGAGATCGGGAGTGGCATATCAGACACTGGAGTTCACAGGATCTGAGTCTGAGCTGGGAGTAAGGAGCCTCAGAGAACTCAGCAACCAAGTAACTGGGAAGCTGGGAGCTAGGGCTGACTGAAATTTCAGGATGGTGGACTTTGTATGGAAATTGGAGCCCTCCTGGTGCTGAATCCTGAATCCTGGACCTCAGGGGAATGAGGGCCAGAGAGAGGAGGGGCTGGTAAAGTCAGGGCTTTGTGCTTGTGGTCTAGGGTATCCTGGAGGGCTCATGAGATTGGGGTCTGATTTCTTAGCAGAGAATGAGGAGCACAGAGGGGTGTATCAATGGGGAGAGAGGAGTTGATGGAATGGGTCCTGGATCCCCAAAAGAATAAGAACACAGATATGGGAATTCATGGTATTGGGAATTCATGATTTGGGGTCTGGGATCCCCACTAGGATGGAGGGGGCACTCAGAGGATGAGTTCCGAAGAACTGGAGCCCAGATCCTGGGGAAGAGCTCAGCTAGAAGGGGCTGAGGAGAGGGACTTGGGGATTGGGATACCCACGGGAAATGGTGGATCCAGAGAGATGAGTCACTTATAGGATTTGGGGGCTCTGGTTATAGTCGCCTGGGATTTGTTGCAGGCTAGGATGAGAATTAGAGGCTGAATGAAGGGCAAGAGTACCTGATCAGAACACTGGATCAAGTGCCCTGTGGTGGGCTTGGGAGCTGAATAGAGAATGGGGCCCACGAGAGGACTCAGGCAGGGCAGCGTGGCGCTCTTATTGGCTAACGGTTGCACCCATGCCCCCGGTCCCCGCCGCCTCTCCGCGCTGTCCCCAACTGTCACTCCCACCTCTCGCGCTTGTCTCCGGTTGTCACCGACATCCCTGGCTTGGCACTGCCTGCTGGCAGCACCCCTTCCCTTTGGATGCTGCCATTGGCTGAGACAGCTGTCTATCTTCCTCCTGTTGCTAAAGTGAGAGAATGCATTCATTGGCTGACGAGGCAAATTAATCGCAAATTTGACCCTCCCCTCCCAGCTGTCGTGTCTTCCTGACCTTCTTGGGAGACCCAAAGAATCCCTCAGCTCCTATCGACTGCGGATGCTGTCTGTCACCGCCCAAATAGACATCACTGTCTGTCAATTTGACCTCCGCCTACTCCCCTTTTCATTGGCTCCCTTTTAACCATTCCTATTAGGCAGACCCGCCTCTTCTCGCACAGCACCCGCCTCCTTCCACAGTCTTTCACTCTTCAGCCATCTTTATTGGCCAGGAGGTTCATCTTCACGCTTTTCTATTAGTTACTCCCTTCGTCCCGCCTCCTCCTGCCTTCACTCGCCCTCTCATTGGTTTTATAACCTCCGCTTTCTCTGTTTCTTCTTCCCAAATTACCCACCCCCTTCCCACCTCCAGCCCCACCCACACTTCCAACGATTGGCAGAAACCCAGTTCTCTCTCTCCTATTATTCGTCCAAGCCCTCTGACGAGGCGGGAGAAAAAAAGGAGCGCGATGGGGCCGCCCGCGCGCAGGCGTAAAGCGCCGAAACGCTGGCCTCTTGGCCAGCACCGGGGCTTGTGCGCAGGCGCGAGGTGGGCCGCTCGCCCGAAGCGGGCGGGAGGGGGTGGCGGCGAGAGTGCGAAAGCGGGGAGAGGGCGCGAGCGAGACCCCGGCGCCTGGCGCCCCGGGACCCGTGCCCCGGCTCCGCGCGCCGGGTGGCCGCCCGCGCTCCAGCAACGACCCCGGCGCGCGCCGGGCCGCGCCCTTCGCCCTTTCCCCTTCCTCGGCGGGCGGTGGGGAGCGGCCTGAGGGGCGGCGCCTTTTGCGGCCGCCGCGGCGGGGGGATGTGAGGGGCGGCCCGCGGTCATGGAGACGGGCCCGGCGCCCCTGGTGGCCCCGCCGCGCCGTCATGGCGCCCCCGCGGCCCCGTCGCCGCCGCCCCGCGGCTCCCGGGCCGGGCCCGTCGTGGTGGTAGCTCCGGGGCCGCCAGTGACCACGGCCACTTCGGCCCCGGTCACCCTGGTGGCCCCCGGGGAGGTGCGGCCCGCATGGGTACCGGGTCCAACCCAGACCTCGAACTCGGCCCTGGCCCCCGCCCCGACAGTAACCAGCAGCACGGAGGTGGGGCTGACCCTGGAGGCCTCACCCGAAGCCCTGAGGGCGCAGGTCTCCGACCCAGAGCCCTTGGTGCCCGAGGCTGTGGCAGGAGCCGAGAGGTCCATAGCTTTGGCCCCAGGGGCAGACTCTCCGAAGACGGAGGAGGCCAGAACCTCACCCGATCCTGGGCCAGGTACCCTCACCGGGACCTGCACCAGGACCCTTTCAAGAACGGCTCCTGGGGCCCTGACCGCCAAACCCCCGCTTGCCCCCAAGCCGGGAACCACAGTGGCCTCAGGAGTGACTGCACGGGTTCCATCAGTATCAGCAGGACAGGTGACAAGTGGACATGGAGCTGCAGCATCAGAATCAACAGGACAGGCTCCAGAGGACCCCTCAGGGCCTGGCACAGGCCCTTCAGGGACATGTGAGGCTCTGGTAGCTGTCGTGACGGTGACCCCAGCTCCGGAGCCTGCTGAAAACTCTCAGGACCTAGGCTCCACGTCCAGCCTGGGACCTGGCATCTCTGGGCCTCGAGGGCAGGCCCCAGACACTCTGAGCTACTTGGACTCCGTGAGCCTCATGTCTGGGACCTTAGAGTCCTTGGCGGATGATGTGAGCTCCATGGGCTCAGACTCGGAGATAAATGGGCTGGCCCTGCGCAAGACGGACAAGTACGGCTTCCTTGGGGGCAGCCAGTATTCGGGCAGCCTGTGAGTACCCAGTGGGCACCCAGCGGGCCTGCTTCAGGGAAGTAGAGGTTGCAGGGTCGGGGGATGATACACCTTGCCCACACTCTCGCTGCCCATCCTCCTGTGAGGATCCACGGGGTGATTAGTGGGAATGGGAATGCTTAACAATCCTTAGAGCTTCCTGAGGTTTTTGTGGCACCAGCGTGTTAGGGTTTGAGACCAGGTGTCGGGAGTTCTGGGTTTGAGCCTAAGCCTTGCCTTTGGTGTGTGTGTGTGCCCTTGAGTTAGTGCCTTCCACATTTGAGTTAGTGCCTCACTTTCCTCCTCTGTGAAGTGAAAGGTTGAATGAGATGATACCTCAGGTTGTCCCAGCTCCTTGATGGGAAACTCCAGCTACAGGTCAGATATTCTGGAGGGTTGGCTGGACAGGGATTCTGGTAGAGATCTTTGGTTCCTTAGGGAGAAAGTCTGGAGGGATGCAGGCACCTCCCTTCCCCCATAGCCCTAGGTCTGATGGGGTGGTGAGGTGGGGAAGTCTGTTTGATGGAGGAGAGACTCTGAAGGTAGGGCCCTTCTGTGAAACAGAAGAGCAGTCTTGTGTTTTCACTGAAGGAAAGGGGGTGGAGGAGGCCTCTTCCCCATTTCCCCATCTCCCCAGCCGTGCTTACTCTTTCCTAGTTCCCTCCAGGGGCCTGAGTCACTTCTGAGGTGAGGGTGTGATTGCTTCTGACTTCTTCCTTCCCTCTCTTTGGATCATTGTTCCAGTACCCCTTTAACCTGCTGGTCAGTTCAGTTTACAGCACTGCCTGAGAACCCCCAGTGCCAGGCCCTGTGCTGGGTACTAAGGATAAAATAATCATTTCAAGGTGCTCATCATCTAGAGGGAGAGACAAATACTTAAACAGTTGGTTTCAATATAATATGTTAGGTTTATCCTGGAGATCATCACAGGGTTTTGTGAGCAGCTAGGGAAGGGATCTTTTGCCCAGTCTGGGAATTCAGCTGGACTGATCTGAATCGTGAAGAATGAGTAGGATTTAGTCATGGCTGTGCGTGTTGGGGTGAGGGGGACCTACCTGGTGTTGGGGGAAGCCCTGTGGGAGGGATTATAATCCAACAAAAAAATCAGAAAATCTTTGAGTACCAACATTCTCGGTCCTGTGTGGGGAGGGCAACTTAAGTTTGACCCTGGTGCTTTCCCATGCATGAGGGATGCATTGCTGTATCTAATTTACAGATGAAGAAACAGAATTAGAGCAGTTGAGTGAATTGCCCCACTCAAATAATTTGGCTCTGTGTGACCAATGGCACTCTGCTCAATACTCTGCTGCCCTGAGGAACTTGGATTGAATTGGATTTTCGTGAGCCCCTCTTGTGTACCAGGCACCGTGCTGGGTGCTAATTCTCTGCTTTTAATTTTGTCCCTCTAAAATCCATCTTCCATGCTGGCAGAATCTACTTCTGAGGCAAGGCTGACTGTGGCACACGTTACCTTAAAAGCTGTTAGCAGCTCCACACTGTCCACAGGATAAAGTCCAAGCGCTTTAGCCTGCACACAGGCTCCTTATGATCTGGGTCTGCCAGACTCTCTGGTCTTCTTTTCCACCGCCTTCTCACCATGCACTGTGTGCTGTGGTCCTGTTGAAGTGATTGTAGTCTTTCTCCCTTCATACTCAGGCTGTACCATCAGCAGGAATGCCCTTCTCCCTGTCTTTCCCTGCCATGTTCTGCTCAGTCCTTCGTGGCTTATTACCTCAGCTGTCCCTTCCTCCAGGAAGCCTTCCCTGATATCCATCGCCCCTCCTCCGATTAGGTGCCTCTTCTGTGCATCTTTGTCATTGCATTTCCCTCATACATTGCAGTTAGCTCCCCTGCTAGCTTGTGATCTTTTGAGGGCAGGAAAGGTATCTCACTCTTCCTGGCCTTTAGTAGAGTTCGGAATTGCCTTATGATAGAGATTAATGAGAAATCACCTTTTAGTTTAAGGAGCTTCTGGGACAAAAGAAACTAACATTAAACCTCCCATTTAACAGTCCTTTATATACAGTTTCTCAATAGTCCTCTCAGAACTTTGTGATGTAGGTGGTGGCATTCCTTTTTACATTGATAAGGAAGAGACTTAGGTTATCACTTGCCAAGACTCCCCAACTTCTAAGGGACAACTGGGCTTTGAGCTCAGGTCTATCTGGAAACCCAAGCTCTTTCTTCCATTCCACTCACCTGGTACTGGCTCCTACAACTAACTGTTTCAAGACTGATGGGGTATCTTGAGTGCGAAGCTCTGACAACAGTGAGCAAACAGTGCAAGGAGAGCTTCATTTGCTTGGGAATGTGGGGTGATTTCAGGGAGGAGGAGGTAGTGGAAATTGTAGATGGTGCAAGGGATCTTGAGTCTGGTAGAAGGAAACTCAGACAGTTGCTTCTAAGGGGCAGGGAAGTATGTTTGTTATGTATTTTATTTTATGAATAATAATTGCTGTTACTTACTGAGTCGCTGCTATGTGTTATCTCATATAACCTCTTAGGTAGATACTGTTTTTCTCTCCATCTTACACATGAGGAAACTGAGGCTTAGAGAGTGACTTGCCCAAGGCCACACAGTGAATAGGTGGCAAACCTAGAACTTGGATCCGGGTCTGATGCAAAGTGTAGCTTTTCAGTATTCTGTGCTCTCTCCCCAAACTTGTATGTGTCTGAAATGGGATTTGAACTCAGCCTCTGTATAGCGATCCAACATGAGAATGTGATCTCTGTTCAGAGATTCCAAGGAAATTCCATTTAGTGTGGTGAGCTAGGACCTTGGATGGCCAGAATGACCAGACGTCCTAATGTTTGGTATTGGTAGCTCACAAAATGCATTTATGGTCTGATCTCTCATTTTTGAGCTGGGGGAAGTGGCTTGCCTCAGTTCCCCCAGCAATCTAGATTTTATACTACTGCTACTGACCTCTTCCATACTCCCCATATCCTCAGAGAGAGCTCCATTCCTGTGGATGTGGCTCGGCAGCGGGAGCTCAAATGGCTGGAGATGTTCAGTCACTGGGATAAGTGGCTGTCACGGCGTTTCCAGAAGGTTTGAGAAGGCTGTGGTGGGCAGGGTAATGGACATGGTGGGTGTGGGGAGGACAGGGTGGGCCCATGTGCTCTGGGGAAGCCCAGGAACCTTATAGTATCTGCTCTCCGGACCATGTTGGGGGTAGGTGGTTCTTGGGCCTGGGGGGAGGAGTAGCTTTAAAGATAGAGGGCCAGGCGGGGTCCAGTGGAGTGAAGCCTATGGGATGTGGGACGAGTGTCCCAGGGAGCCCAAGGACTGCTGGGGAAAGCTTGGAGGCTGTGCCTGCCACTGAAGCTGTTCCCCTGCCTGCCACTCTGCCTTAGGTGAAGCTGCGCTGCCGGAAGGGGATCCCATCCTCCCTCAGAGCCAAGGCCTGGCAGTACTTGTCCAATAGCAAGGAACTACTGGAGCAGAACCCGGGCAAGTTTGAGGTGCGCACAGCTCCAGGGTGTGGGGACGTGTGACAGTGTCTGTGTGAAGGGTATCATCAGTTCCCCCAGATCCTGAGATAATCTCAGCTGTCCCACTGCAGGAGCTGGAACGGGCTCCTGGGGACCCTAAGTGGCTGGATGTGATTGAGAAGGACCTGCACCGTCAGTTCCCTTTCCATGAGATGTTTGCTGCTCGAGGCGGGCATGGGTAAGGTGACCTGACTGTGTGAGTCAGTGGTGGATACAGGGCTGGGTTGAAAGCAGTTCTTGCCTTCCAGAACTTCTCCAGGAGTGGTCCTTAATGGATTGAGTGTCTAGCCATGTTGAAGGAAGTCTCCTGGCAGGGAGACTCTGATTCAGGGTGATGGGGGTGGGGTGGGGTGCTGGTGAGGGGAAGGGGAGGCACATCAAGGGCTCATTGAAGAGGTTGCATATGAACTAGGTTTTAAAGGATAGATGGGAGCAGAGCAAGGGGCAGGTTCTTCCTGGCTTGGGGGTTATGTAAGCTGTGTCTGGGCAGTGGGGTTGGGTAGAGCTGAGGCTGGAAAAGCAATTAAGGGCCCTTAAATGCTGTGCCCAGGCCCTTCGATCTTTGTTCTGTTTGCCCGGCTTCCTCACGAAGGCTATATATCGCTTCCTAGTAGTGTGCGATGTTTTTAGGTGGTTCTCAGCTCCTTGTGGGAGCATGTGGATGGACATTTTTTTAACAGTAAGTTTATCCTTTCAGCAAATATTTGTCAAGCGCCTGCTATCTGCCAGGTACTGTTTTAGCTACAGATGACAGCTGCCCCCTCAGGGCTTATATTTTAGTAAGGATAGACAATAAATAAAGAATGAAAGTATGTTGTATGTACAATGGTGGTAAATAGAAGAGTTTAAAGCAAGAAAGGGGAAAAGAGAATGTGAGCCGAGATGGGGTTACAAGTGACCTGATCTGACTTGTGTTTTAAAAAGATCATTCTGGGACTTCCCTGGCTGTCCAGTGGTTAAGACTCTTTGCTTCCACTGCAGGGGGCATGGGTTTGATCCCTGGTCGGGGAACTAAGATCCCACATGCTGTGCAGTGCGGCTGGAAAAAAAAAAAAAGGATCATTTCTGGCTGCTGTGCTGACAGTAGACTATAGGAGACAAGGGCAGAAGCAGAGAGACCAGGTAGACTATTTCCATAATCCAGGAAAGAGATGATGATAGATAGACCAGGATGGAGGCCGTGAAACTGGATATATTTTGAAGGTAAATCCAAAAGAATTTGCCAGTGGATTAGATGTGGAGAGAGAGAGAGAGAGGGAGGGAGGGAGGGAGAGAGAGAGAGAGAGAGAGAGAGAGAGAGAGAGTGTGTGTGAGTGAGTGAGTGAATGAGAGAGAGGGAGAGTAGTTAAGGAAGACTCTTAAGGTTTTTGGTCTTAGAAACTAGAATGAATGGAGTTGCAATATACTGATATGGATGGGGAAAACTGGGGGGAAAGTAGGCTTGAAGGGTATATCAGGAGCTCATTTTTGGAATGTGAAGTTTGAAATACTCACTGGATATCCAGATGGAGATGCAAAGTAAGCTGGATGTACAATGGACACAACATCCAGGGAGAGGTTTAAACTGGAGACAGATTGGAAATTGAGAGTTGTCAGGCTCTACATGGGACCAGATCTCACCCATGGGACTAGATGAGGTCATCAAGGCAGCAAGTGTAGATACGAAAGGAAGCTGTTCAAAGATTGAGCCCTGCAGCTCCAACATTTCAAGAATGGGAAGATGAGAAAGAACCTGTAAAGGAGCCTGGAAGAAGCTGGTGAGGTATAAGGAAAACCAGGAGAGTGTGATTCCTGGAAGCAAAGTGAAGAGGGGTTTCAGGATCAGCTGTATGAAATGCTGCTGACGGGTCAAGTAAAGTGAAGCCTGCAAATTGACCTCTGGATTTAGCAATG
The DNA here is from genome assembly GCF_002837175.3 of Physeter macrocephalus. NCBI lineage: Eukaryota > Metazoa > Chordata > Mammalia > Artiodactyla > Physeteridae > Physeter > Physeter macrocephalus. The sequence continues at coordinate 35,332 of NW_021145319.1, forward strand.
TGGAGGTCATTGGTGACCTTGATAAAAGCAGTTTTGTGTGGGGCAGTGGGCTAAAGCCTGACTGGAGGATGGGAGGAAAGAAATTGAAGATAGCAATCTGTACTCTAGGTGAGTTTGGCTGAATAGGTTAGGAAAGAAACGGTGTGGTATTCAGAGGGGAAGGCTGGGTAGAGAGAGGTTTTTGTTTGTTTGTTTGTTTTTTGGCCATGCCCTGTGGCATGCGGGGTCTTATTTCCCCAACCAGGGCTCGAACCCGCACCCCCTGCAGTGGAAGCATGGAGTCTTAACCATTGGGCCGCCAGGGAAGTCACAAGAGGTGTTTTTTCTTTTTAAGCTAGAAGAAATGATATGTTGGTATGCTAGCCTCTGTAGTTAGAGAAAAATGGATGACGCACAAACAATGGGAAGGTTGCTGGAGGGATGGCCTGTGTAGGTGAGAGGGGATGAGACCCAGTGCCCAAGTGGAAAGGCTGTGGTTGGCCAGGATCACAGATAGTTCACCCATAGCAACGGGGGAGAGGGCAGGGGCACAGAAGCAGGCAGGTGGGCGAATGTAGCATGGGAGCTTAGGGAAGTTACATGTTTATTTTAATATATATTAGATGAAATAACTAGTATATCAAACCTGTCATTTCATGGACGTTTTTACAAAGTGGAGAAAAAAAAATAATAGTGGGGTGGTATGCAGATAAAGCAGAAATGAAGATCACACTTCAGTGACTGAATTTTGAGAAACAGTACTGTAAGCAGTGGTCAGGAGTGTGTGACTGGAGGCAGGGAGAGGATCTGGGAGGTATTACATCGTCCTGGTTAAGAGATGAAGGTCTGAGCTGCTCAGTGGCTGTGGTGGCGGAGAGAGGGAATAGACGTGAATGAAATTCAGAAGGTAGTGTTGATACGACTTGGTGATTAGCTTTGGGGAGTGATGGAAGGCTCACTGTTTTCTGATGTGGGGCTGAGGGGATGGGATTCCCACACGCAGCGATGGGGCACCCTCAGGGAAGAGGAACAGATCTAGGGCAGAGAGTTTATTCTTTTGGATGCAGAGACAAGAGAAAGGTCTGAGGCACAGCTGGCTTCCCAAGCCTACACCAAGAACCAGGGCTCTGCCCGGGGGGAACGGATGAAATATAGACAGATAAGGCAGGGCCTGCCCTGGGAGAGCGCCTGCTCTGGGGCAGTAAAAGCATTCAGACAGTGCCAGAGGAGGGCTGATGCTGTTGAAAAGCTTCCTGCAGAAGATGACCTTGAAGGTTTACGGGATGGGGGCAGACAGAGAGCACAGCCCGTGTGGGGACATGGGTGGGGAGCACGTGGGTGTGCAGGCAAGGGCGGAAGCCTAGAGCCTGGAACAAAGCTTAGGTTATGGTCAGAGTCTTTGGCTTAAGCTTGATAGGCAGCATTAGGAAGGTGGATAGAGGTGTGTGGTGGTAAAGCTCTGGGGTTGATCTGCCACGGGATATAGGGGGGCTCTGGGGGTGGTGCGGGTTAGTTCGGGGGCGAGAGCTCCCACCCCCTGTGACTTTCCTCATGGTCTTTCCCCATACCCACAGGCAACAGGACCTGTATCGAATCCTGAAGGCCTACACCATCTACCGGCCTGACGAGGGCTACTGCCAGGCCCAGGCCCCCGTGGCCGCGGTGCTGCTCATGCACATGCCTGCTGAGGTCAGCAGACGCTGGGCCTGGTTGGGGAGGGGCTGGGAGGATCTTGGCCTGCAGTGGTGATGGGGGGGCTCCCTCCTCCCTGTTTCTCAGGCCCCATCCCTCCCTCCTTGTTCTTGCCCTTCTCAGCAAGCCTTTTGGTGCCTGGTGCAGATCTGCGACAAGTACCTCCCCGGTTACTATAGTGCAGGGCTGGTGAGTGTCTGGAGGCTGGGTGCAACTGGGGCTGTGACTTCTCCCCAAGACTGCAGGGTGGTCCTTGTCCTGCCCCACGCTGTGCCATTCTGTCCCTCTGTTCTGGGCCTCTCCCACTGAGGTGAGGATCCCACTCTGTGGAGGGGTACTGACTACCAGGGCCGGTTCTACCCCAAGGGTCCACAGCAGGCCTCTTCTCATGGTTTGTCCCACTTCCAGGAGGCCATTCAACTGGATGGAGAAATCTTTTTTGCGCTGTTGCGCCGGGCCTCCCCACTGGCACATCGGCACCTGCGACGACAGCGCATTGACCCCGTGCTGTACATGACAGAATGGTTCATGTGCATCTTTGCCCGCACCCTTCCCTGGGCTTCAGTGCTACGTGTCTGGGATATGTTCTTCTGTGAAGGTACTTCTGTAGCCATTCAGGCCATGACGGGGCTGCGGTTTCCATGGTGGCTGCCAGAGGGTGGCCTGCTGACAGAAGGCTTCACTGGAAGCTGTCTTGGGGCTGGAGAAACTGAGGCCTGGTCTTGTTGGCTCTGCCATCAGCCCACAGCTTGCTTTACCTCCCAGGAACCTAAAACCCATGGCAGCTTGTTTCCCTTCTTGGGGCCTCAGTTTCCTCATCTGTAAGGTTGGCAGTAGACAGGGATGGGGGCTGTGAGTCCCTCCTAAATGGGACAGGCTGAGATCCCGAGCTGCTCATCCAGCCTCTCTTCCTGGGACCCTGCAGGCGTCAAGATCATCTTCCGGGTGGCCCTGGTGCTGCTGCGGCACACGCTGGGCTCTGTGGAGAAGCTGCGCTCCTGCCAAGGCATGTATGAAACCATGGAGCAGCTGCGCAACCTGCCCCAACAGTGCATGCAGGAGGACTTCCTGGTGCATGAGGTAGGTCCTAGCCTTAGCATACCTCACACCTGCTTTGGCCCATCCCCATCCCCAACCTTATTCCGGTACCCGTTTCTTCTCCATCTAGGTGACCAACCTCCCAGTGACAGAAGCACTGATTGAGCGAGAGAACTCGGCCCAGCTCAAGAAGTGGCGGGAAACCCGGGGCGAGCTGCAGTACCGGCCCTCACGGAGACTACACGGTTCCCGGGCCATCCATGAGGAGCGGCGGCGGCAGCAGCCACCCCTGGGCCCCTCCTCCAGCCTCCTCAGCCTCCCTGGCCTCAAGAGCCGAGGCTCCCGGGCAGCTGGAGGGGCCCCCTCTCCACCCCCTCCTGTCCGCAGGGCCAGTGCTGGGCCTGCCCCAGGGCCTCTGGTCACCGCTGAGGGACTGCATCCATCCCTTCCTTCGCCTACTGGCAACAGCACCCCACTGGCTCCCAGCAAGGAGTCCCGGAGGCAGGAGAAGGAGCGGCAGAAGCAGGAAAAGGAACGTGAGAAGGAGCGGCAGAGGCAGGAGAAGGAGCGGCAGAGGCAGGAGAAGGAGCGGCAGAGGCAGGAGAAGAAGGCTCAGGGCAGGAAGCTCTCGCTGCGCCGAAAGGCAGATGGACCCCCCGCCCCCCAGGATGGCGGGGACAGGTCCTCAGCATCAGAGGCCCGGCAGGATGCTTACTTCTGACCTCTGCCCTGGGGCTGGACTGCAGGGTCCCCTCTTCTTCCCTCAGCCAAGAGCAGGCCTTGGCCTGGGGTGCTGCTCCCGGCCCCCTTGGCAGGCTGTCCCTCTTTCTGAGGAAAGTGGCTTGATTCCCCATCTCCTTGCCAGCTGCTGATCCCTACACGGCCAGGACTGTCAGAGGACGTGGGGCAGCTGCATTTCCCTGGGGCAGCAGTGAACAGGTCTGGAGCCCTCACCTCCAGTTAGGCCCAGCTGGGGTCTCTGTCACTCCTGCCCTGATTCCCTCTGGGATCCCTTCCCAGGTGCTGTCCTGATTGGCCTTTTGTCACCACAGGGGTGACTTGGCGATGGGAGTCAGCGGTTTTCAGATTCTTACACTCCAGTCACTCCCCTTACCCATGAAGTGGAGCTGGGTTCCTTTTCCCTACTTCAGTCCTGCCTGTCTCCCCCCACTTCCTGGCGGGGGGCCCAGGCTCTTCGTGTTCTCCTTCTGGACATCTCTGTGTTGTAATTATGTACGGAGGACCCGGTTGGCCCAGGGTGGGGGTGTTCACTCTCTTCTGTCCTTTGGTTTTCCTCCACCATGTTCTTGCATGTTGGTTTATTTAAGGGGACATGCACTGGAGCAGGAAATGTCCCCCACTTCCCCACCACCACCCTCCTTGCTCTCCTTCCTCTTCACCTACCTTTCTCTGTATTCTCAGGCCTCCCCTGCTTTGTCTCACCAGGGCTCCCACCTTTCACCTTGTTCCCTTCCAACCCTCCAGCCCCTACCTGGGTAAGGGGTCTTCCCTTGAGCTCCAGGGGGTGGAACCCAATGTTTACATTTTCTTCTGTCTCTGCCCCCACCCTGTGCGGCGCTTTGAGGAACCGGAAAAGAACCTGCTGTTGTACCTGGGCCTGTCTCCTGCATTGTTATTTGATGAAGGAGGTTAGAATAAGGACAAGGAGGGTGGGTTTGACGGAGCTAGTCAGGATCTGGGTGTCTCTTAAAGCAATCGGCTGGTCTCCTGGTCTCGGCAGGTAGGTGCCTTTTGGCCTTTGGTCTGTTAGTCACTCATCAACAGACAGTGGTTGAGCTCCCGCTCCACCTCTGCCTGCGATCCGCTGCCTCCGTTGTCACTGGCCGCCTGGAGCCGTCTGTGCGCCACCTGCAGCACCTGGATCTCCTTCCCAAAGTGCTCGTGCAACTCCTGCAAGCTGGAGAGGGTACTGCCCTCTCTGTACTGTGGGGAGCCACAGTCCTCTGGGGGTGAGCTGGTCTCTTGTCCAGCTTCCTGGCACAGCTCCTGGTGCTGGGCCTCCAGGGGGCGTAGCAGCACAGCCAGGCTTCCAGCTTCTGGTTTTCTGCTGCCGGCTTGTAGGCCTGCCCACTTTCTACCCCTGGGGTCAGGATGGTAAAGGCGGCGTAGGGTTCTGTGGCCCCAAGGCGTGGCTCCACCTGGCCGTTCTCTAACAGGATGAGGCTCAGGGGTGTGTGGGTCAGCCTGGTGTTCCAGGTAGAAGAGGAGGTTTCCCTGGAGGATGAACCAGCAGTGCTGGTAGCTGGTATTTCTGGCCCCCTTCTTTAGCAGGATGCCCTCCCAGTCCGGGGCCTGTGTTCTGTACCCACGGAAGAAACTGAGCACGGACTTGTGGTGCAGTTTCATGGTAGTCCAATCTGGGAGGAAACCTTAGGGGCAGGAAAAAGGAGGGGTGTTCCATCTGGTTATCCTAGGGACCCCAGCTACACCCAGTGCCCTCCTCTGGCCCCAGTAGGCTCGCTCTGGGCACAGCCTTGGCCTACTGGTATTCAGACTCAGTATCCTCAAGAGGTAGAGGTCTTGTATCCTGAGCACTGGGACCTACTCCCACTTCTCAACCCCAGCTCTGCCCCTTGGGACAGATTACAAAACCTGGGCAGGGGCTGCTGGGCTGGGGTCCTGTTTGGGAGGGGGGGCACGGGTATCCACTACTGCCCTTTTCCAGGCCTACCTGAGATGAGGGCACAAGGGACCTCTGGCCTCGGTACTGGGCACAGGTGCCACTACTACCTCTCCTATTATGGCTTTTCCCACCTCAGAAACCAGGAAATTGCCCAGGGGGTAGGCGTGGGGTAAATGACTTCCCCTGGGTTGGAAAGGAGCTGGGTTGGGAAAGTGCCCCAGGAGAACCGAGCATCCCCTCTGGGACAAGAGCAAGGCCGCACCTCGAACTAGGAGAGGGCGGACAACGGGACGCTGAAAGTAGGAAGGCAGGATCTCTAATGAGATGTTGAAAGGCGCAGAGCCAGCCCTGGAGAAAAGGAGACCAAACGGGGAAAGGGAAACAAGGGCAGGGACCCAGCGGCCCTTCTGGGACTTTGCCTCTCCATCGTGACTCTGGGCGCCCCTTTAGGTAAAGCGCGCTCCGCTTTCTCCCCAGAGTCTCTACTGCTGTAGGAGGGAATAGAGACCACTTCCGGCCACCTCTCGTCCGATTAGGGTCTAGGCGTTCATACGTCCCCTCTGCTCGCCATCGTCGCCCTACACGGCTCACGTCACTTCTGGGAGGGGGTGTCTTTCCCCGCTCAGCGCGTACTTCCGCCCGCTCCTTCAGTTAGTCCTCTAACACGAATGAAGCCACTTCCGGCCTTCCCTGGCGCCTTCCGCAGTTCTCTTCCGGGTGGTGGCGGGCGGGTGCCCCGGATGTAGCCCTGGCGAAAACCTGTTTCCCGGTATTCCCCCGCCTTTCCTGGGTCTTTAGGTGAGCGCGCGCCTGCGGGATTGCTGGAGTACTCGTGGCTCTGCCGCCTCTCTGATTTGTACACAGCCCAGGACAGTTGGGGGTCACCCCACGCAGTTGGGAGTTCGGCGCAGGGAGGAGCGGGGCTGCCAGGGTGCCAGGTCCTGGGTTCGCCGGGGCCCCGCGGGCTACGAGGAAGCTGGAGGTGGTTGAGCGGGCGTCTGCTCGCGGAGCAACGTCGCGCCCGGGACTGCGGGGGCCGGGAATGGTGGTGGTCACGCGGGGGAGCCCGTCTCAAGGGGGGGGTGCCCGTGGGGAGCTCCTCCGCGCGTCCACCTCTCCATCCCCGCTCCAGCAGCTCTTTCGGATGCCAGACCAAGTCCTGGGGGCCTCTTGGCTGCCAGCTCCCCTTTCGGCCCCTGATTCTGTGCTCCCTCCCCTCCCAAACTGGATCCAGTACCGACCAAGGGAAAGATTTGTTGTGCGGGAGACCCTCTCGCGGTGAGTATGCTCCTCACCCAGTTCCTTTAATCTGCATCCTTTTCCTCGGCTCAGCTTGAGAAAGGCCCCTCTGTCCAGTCATGCCAAAGAGGAAAGTGACCTTCCAAGGCGTGGGAGATGAGGATGATGAGGATGAAATCAGTGTCCCCAAGAAAAAGGTGAGGGGGCCAGATTCCTGCGTTCTGGGGAGGAGTGAGGGGAGGAAAAAAAGCTAGAAGCCAGGAGAGAAATCTGGAGGGACAAAGAAAAGGTGGAAAGGGCTAGCTTTTCTATGTCCTCTGAGAAATGGGTTTGCAGGATTTTTAGTTTGAGTCTAGATCCTAGAGTATTTTGAGTAATAGCCAGTAACCTGCATCTCTCTCGATTTCTGACTCCTGCCCACAGTTGGTGGACCCTGTGGCTGGGGCAGGAGGTCCTGGGAGCCGCTTCAAAGGCAAACACTCTTTGGACAGTGATGAGGAGGATGATGATGAAGGGTCCAGCAAATATGACATCCTGGCCTCAGAAGATGTAGAAGGTGAGCTATAGCCAAGAATTGACTTTCTGCTGGAGGAACAAATAGGGGCTTCTTAGGTCACAGAGCACAGGAGGCTCCTGTCTCTTTTTTGCATTCCTAGCATGGGACGCCTGTGTCTTTGGTGCAGGTCAGGAAGCAGCCACACTCCCCAGTGAGGGAGGTGTGCGGATCACACCCTTCAACCTGCAGGAAGAGATGGAGGAAGGCCACTTTGATGCTGATGGCAACTATTTCCTGAACCGGGAAGCTCAGATCCGAGACAGCTGGCTGGACAACATTGACTGGGTGAGGTCCAGAGGCTGGCATGGCTGGGCCTGGGCCTTGCTGGCAGTTTGTCAGAAATAAAACCCTCCCATTTTCACGTTGCAGGTAAAGATCAGGGAGCGGCCGCCTAATCAGCGGCCGCTGTCAGACTCAGAGGAGGAGGACAGCTTGGGCCAGACACCAATGAGCGCCCAAGCCCTCCTGGAGGGCCTTCTAGAGCTGATGCTGCCAAGAGAGACAGTGGCTGGGGCACTGAGGCGCCTGGGAGCCCGAGGAGGAGGCAAAGGGGGCAGCAAGGGGCCTGGGCGGCCCAGTTCCCCCCAGCGCCTGGACCGACTCTCCGGGTTGGCTGACCAGATGGTGGCTCGGGGCAACCTTGGGGTGTATCAGGAGACAAGGGAACGATTGGCCATGCGGCTGAAGGGGTTGGGGTGCCAGACCCAGGGACCCCGTGACCCCACAGCCCCACCCTCCCTGGACATGTTTGCTGAGGAAGTGGCGGAGCGGGAGCTGGAGACCCCAACCCCTGCCCAGAGAGGAGGTAAGATTGAAGGGCAGAGGAGGGGTGTTGTGGGCAGGGGCAGGCCCCTTGAGGCCCAGATGGCTCTGCCTGTTATTTTAGAAGCAGAGTCGCCTGGAGATGGTCTGGCCGATGTGATGTGGGAATATAAGTGGGAGAACACAGGGGATGCTGAGCTGTATGGACCCTTCTCCAGCACCCAGATGCAGGTAAGCTCCTTTCTTCTTCACTTTGCCTCTTCTTTCCCTCCCCCACCCCATCAGTCCTCCCCCACCTCTGCCCTCTATTCTTGTAGACCTGGGTGAATGAAGGCTATTTCCCGGACGGTGTTTATTGCCGGAAGCTGGACGCCCCCGGCGGACAGTTCTACAATTCCAAACGGATTGATTTTGACCTCTACACCTGAGCCTACTGAGGGCCGAGTTTGGTGGCCCCTTCTTTCCTGGATTCTGCGGAGGAGGCCCCGGCTGCCTTAGGCAGTGAGGATATTGGGGGCCACTCTTCAGTCAACTTCTTTTTCCCAATAAAAGCCTTTAGTTGTATATTAGGGCCTTGGCTGGGCTGATGGCCAGAAGTCGAGGACGTTTTCCAGACCCCTTTGGACTTGCTTTGGCCCTTGAGTGTTTCCTCTCGTGAAGTTCCTCCTTGGGAGTTTGTCTCTGGTCCCTTGAACCACTTCACCTTTGTTTACCAGTCCTTGGGGCAGAGCTGGGCCTGTCAGGTGTCCTGTGGTCTCCCAACCTGGACTTTGTTCACCATCTAAAAATCTCTCCACTCACATGCCGTTCTCTAGAATCTTCTGGCAGTTCTTGTTTTGCTGTTCTTAGGCCTTTGGCTTTTAGGACCTAAGATGCTCTGCCTTTCAGCGAGTGCAGGACAGAGCCCCAGAAGTGGAGACTTTAGGCCTGGAAAGGCTGGGATATCTGTTGGGAGTGAGCAGGAAAGCTGATACTCCCGGGCTCCCCACTGCCTCAGACTTCTTAGGAGTGGATAGAAACGGCCTCTTAGGTAAAGTCTAGACTCAGTGTTGGCACTTGAAGGACCTTTCAAGGCCACCAGGGGCAGTCATGCTTTGTACAGGCACAGAGATGGGCGGTGTCTCACTGGAGGTTACACAGTGCGTCAGAGGGCGGGCCCAGACCCAGTGGGCTCCCTTCGAAGACCTTTCTTGGCACCAGGGCTTTTCTGTCTGGCCTTGGAAGCCCTGTGGCTTACGTTTCCTGGGCTCCCACAATGTGTCTGACGCTGGTTAGTGCCTTGAGGGAACTGAGAGAACTGGGCTGGTCCCCTCCCAGGAATTCAGAATCGGGGGGGGGAGGGATTGGGAGGAAGACTGATATGCATAATTGTATAGTCTGAACCAAACACCTTCCACCTCCCACCGGTACTGCCTTATGCGTCTCCTCACTCACACCAGTTAGTTCTCCATCTTGGCTCTCTGTTGGAGTTTTATGGGGAGCTGTAACATCACTCCGCAGAGATTCTGAATGAATTGATCTAGGTAATGGCCTGGTGTTTGGGGCTTTAAAAAGCTCCCAGGTGTTTCCCACGTGTAGCCAGGTGGAAAACCACTGGGCCTGACTCCAGGACTGAGGTTACACCTGGGGAAAGGGGCCGTTTCGTGGACCCTGCTGTGGTGGAGCTGAGCATGGGTGTGGCCGGGGCTCTGGTGGAGTCTGTTACCTATGGGAGAGTCAAGCACCAGAGCCATGGGGGCAGATGGGAGGGTGGAAGGAGTCAGGCTTGGAACCAGGAAAGGTTGGAGGGGCGGCATGGGGATACTTGATGCTCTAGTGAGGCCCCCAACGTATATAATAATTAGCTACCATAATAATTAGGCCGATTCTAGTGCCAGTCCAGACCTGGATTTCATTGACTTCAAAATGCCTTCACTTGTAAGATGTCTCACTTTATGTGTCAGAAAGAAAAGCCTGCACATTGCAGTTGTAAGATGTCATTGATTCAGAGCTGCCTCCTGATTTCCGAAATGTTCCAAAGTGAAAAGCAGATGTCTTAGGACCAGTGAAATACAGTGTTCACATTTATATCCCCAGTGACCGACTCATGGGAGGTTCTTAGTGTTTGGTGAACAGATGGAAGCCGTGGGGGGCAGTTCCCCTGGATGTCCCAAAGGCGCCCCGGGCTCCACAATCCAAAGCTGACCTCACCTTCCCCACCCGTACAGCCTCCTGTGCTCACCTCCCTGAAGACACCATGTGTAGGCGGAATAATGGCCCCCAGAGATGGCCACTTGTGAATATACGACTCTATGGCAAAAGGGACCTTTAAATGTGATTATGTTAATGACTGAGATGGGGGGATTCTGGATTATTGAGGTGGGCCCAGTGTAACCACAAGGGTCTTATTACATGAAAGGGACTGAGGTGGGTCAAAGTGAGAGGGAGATGAAGATGTTACACCCACGGCTGGGTTTGAAGATGAAAGAAGGGGCCATGTACTGAGGAATGCAGCAGCCTGTAGAAGCTGGAAAAGGCAAGAAAACGGGTTCTTCCCAGAGTTTCCACAAAGAAATGCAGCCCTGCTGTGGGTTTTAGCCCAGTGAAAACCACTTTGGACTTTTGACCTCTCCTAGAACTAATAAAATCGTGTTGTTTTAATTTGTTAAGTTTGGGGTCATTTGTTATAGCCTCAATAGGAAACTAACACTCCATCCAGCTGAATGCCTCTCCTTCATGAGCATCAGTAAATTCTCTCTCCCTTGGCCATGTCCCTATTTCAAGCCCCTATCAACACTTAACTCCCTTGCCTTTAAAAAACAAACTGTATATGTTTGTGTGTGTGTACATATATAGTTTTTATATAAACATTGTATATCTTAAAATAGTTTTGCAGATTAACAGAAAATTTACAAAAATAGTACAGAGAGTTCACCCAGCTTCCCCTATTGTTAACATCTTTCAGTAGTACATTTGTTACAACCAATGAACCAATGACCTTGCTATTTTTATCCACCCATTTAAAGTACCATTGTTTTTAGTACATTCACAGGGTTGTGCAACCATTGCTACAATCTCGTTTTAGAACATTTTTCTCTAAAAGAAACCCCACCTGTCAGCACTTCCTCCCTATTCCTCTCCATCCCCCCTCACCCTCCACTCCCTGACAACCTCTAATCTGCTTCCTGTCCCTGTAGATTTGCCTATTCTGGACATTTCCTACAAATGGAATCATACCATACGTGGTCTGTGTTTTTTGTGTCTGCTTCTTCTACTTGGCATGTTTTCAAGATTCATCCATGTAATGTGTAACAGTACTTTATTCTTTGTTATTGTTGGCTAACATTCCATTGTATGGATGGATTACCGTTCACTAAACCTCACACTTTATATTTTACTAGCTTTTCCCTAATGCCTCTCTTCTGTTTCAGTGTCCTGATCTGGGACACTGCAGGACCTTTAGCTGTAATGTCTCCTTAGCTTCCTCTGTTCTGTCTGGTCCTCAGACTTGTTTTCACTGACCTTGACCAGTTTAAGGAGTGCTGTTTAGGTATTTTGTCAAATTCCTAAAGTTTGGGCTTGTCTGGTATTACCCCCATGATTAGATCTGGGTTATGGGTTTGGGGGAGGAAGACCACAGAAGTGAAGTCCCTTGCCTTTCACTGAAACTTTTTTTTAATAGGCATCACTTTTTTTTTTTTTTTATCTTTGGCTGTGTTGGGTCTTCGTTGCTGCGTGCAGGCTTTCTCTAGTTGCGGCGAGCGGGGGCTCCTCTCCGTTGCGGTGCACGGGCTTCTCATTGCAGTGGCTTCTCCTGTTGCTGAGCACGGGCTCTAGGCACGTGGGGTTCAGTAGTTGCGGCACATGGGCTCAGTAGTTGTGGCTCGCGGGCTCAGTAGTTGTGGCTCGTGGGCTCTAGAGCGCAGGTTCAGTAGTTGTGGTGCACGGGCTTAGTTGCTCCGTGGCATGTGGGATCTTCCCGGACCGGGGCACGAACCCGTGTCCCCTGCATTGGCAGGTCGGTTCTTAACCACGGCGCCACCAGGGAAGCCCCTCACTGAAACTTTTAAGGGCTCCTCATTGCCCTCAAAGTTCTAAAGCTTGAAGCTGATAGAAGGTTTTCCATGGCCTGGCCTGAGCCAGCCCCTCCAGCTCCACAACTGCCTTTGCTTTCCTTCCTCCCGGCCTCCCCCGACGCCAGGCTCTAGGCTCCAGCCTGCTCCCAGAACAGGACAAATAATTCACTTCTCCAGGCCTGGCCGGTGATGCCCTTCTCTCTTTTCAGACTCTCCAAGGAGACCAGTGACTATGTCTGTTGTGACTTAGCTCTAGGCCTCCTTTTCCTGAAGGCTTCCTGACTCCCACTCCCACTTTCCAGGTTGGTCAGCATTTCTTCCACAGCGCCCAGTAGCACAGATGTCTGACGCAGCACCCAGAGCGGTTTTTCCTGGCCTGTCTTCATCAGTTAGCCTGAGACAGGGAATCAGTGCTGATGAATGAATAGGGAATGAGCCATTTCTTTCCCCCTCCTGTGTGTCAGGGGGACAGCGCCTTCCTGAGCCAGACTGGGAGGTGGGAACCTGTGGGGCTGTTTGTCTTTGTTGCCCCAGAGCGGGTGAGGTGTGACCTGGATGGGCAGTGTACAGGTGTCTAGACCCAAGCGTCCCCCAGAGGGGCAGGATGGAGGGGTCTTTAGGGTCATTCTAACTCCTGGGGGTGTCACTGAGCCATGGGCAAATTTATAGGAGGGGTTCAAGGTCAAAGCTGCAGGTGTCATCACTGCATCTGGGACACCAGACCCTCTGAAATGCAGCCTCTTGCCTTTGGGAGGCCATTTTCCAGAAGAGTAGCGAGAGTGGGGGAGGGTGAGTCTAGACACTCCTGGTGGAGGGCTGGGGTATTACTCTGCCCTGGGCATCTGGTGGGGCCCTGGGGGAGACAAGGACTGGGAAAGAACCCAAAAGGGGTTAAGATTAATGAAGAATCAGGATCCACAAAGCCTGAGGAGTTTGGGCACCTTCACACCTTTGACACACCTGCCACCCCCTCCAGACCCGCCCGGCTGGCTGGGAGTCTCATTGCACAGTCACTGAACCCCAAGCTCCCAGGCAGTGGGGAGACCTGAACCTGGCAGCTTGCCTTCCACTTTGCTCCCAGCCAGAACCAAGCTGGAGCCCTGGAGATGCGAAGCTCTTTCTGATGCTGAGACCCGAGAGGAATTCCTCTCAAGGGTGGATTTATTATTTATTTATTTATTTATGTATTAGTGCACCCCGCGGCTTGCGGGATCTTAGTTCCCCGACGAGGAACTGAACCCATGTCCTCAGCAGTGAAAACGTGGAGTCCTAACCACCGGACCGCCAGGGAATTCCCTCAAGGGTGGATTTAGTAGCAGATGTTTTGCGCAGGATTCCAGGGTGGATAATGTTCCTTCAAGTCAGTAGCCATTTCTGAACTCCCCGTGGAGGCTGGGCTGCCCCTGGTCCTTCTTTGGCCATTCCGCAAGTTCAGTGATACACTTTCATTGTGGTGGGTTCACCACTTCCCAGACCAACTTCAACCTCCTCCCGGGGGAGCTTCCCAGCACACATCTCCAGCTGGCTGGCTGGGGCTGCTGCTGCCCTGTTCTCTAAGAGGCTTGCTTGGCTCAGCCTGCCCTGTAGGTAACACCCCACCTCCTTGTGTAAATACTGCATGTGACAAGTGTGTAAAACCTAGCTGCAGACGCTGATGCTGAGATTTGCTTGGGCAGCCTCTGGTTTTCCTGTTCTGATGCTATCATCCTTGTTCTCACTTTCCTGTTCTCCACCCACTACCCCACGTATCTCTACCCGGAATATCTCTGCAGCTCTCAGTGGCATCAGGCCCTGCGGCTCTCATGCCCTATTTTGGACACATTTCTCTGTCTCAGCCTCTTCACACTTACTTGGACACATTGTGGGCTTTTGCCCTCTGGCCTAAGGGCGCTGCTGCCTCTTATCTGACCCAGACTTCTGAGGCTAAACCCACCTCTACTTGATAAGAGAAGAGGAGGGTGTTTGACATTTCTTTTTTTTTTTTTCGGTCGTGTGGGGTGAGATAGGGGTAGAGGATTAAGAGGTACAAACTACTATGTATAAAATAAGTAAGCTAGTGGTTAAGAATCTGCCTGCCAATGCAGGCGACACAGGTTCGAGCCCTGGTCCGGGAAGATCCCACATGCCACGGAGCAACTAAGCCTGTGCGCCACAACTACTGAAGCCTGCGTGCCACAAGTACTAAAGCCCGCGCGCCTAGAGCCCGTGCTCTGCAACAAGAGAAGCCACCGCAATGAGAAACCCGCGCACCACAATGAAGAGTAGCCCCCGCTGACTGCAACTAGAGAAAGCCGCGCACAGCAACAAAGACCCAACGCAGCCAAAAATAAATAAATAAATTAATTAATTAATTAATTTTAAAAAACAAGTAAGCTACAGGATGTATTGTACAGCACAAGGAATATAGCCAATATTTTATAATAACTTTAAATGGAGTAAATCTATAAAAGTTTTGAATCACTATAAGGTACGCCTGAAACTAATATCATATTGTAAATCAGCTATACCCCAATTAAAAAAATAAAGTGACAGGGCTTCCCTGGTGGCGCAGTGGTTAAGAATCTGCCTGCCAGTGCAGGGGACACAGGTTCGAGCCCTGGTCTGGGAAGATCCCACATGCCGCGGAGCAACTAAGCCCGTGAGCCACAACTACTGAGCCTGCGCGTCTGGAGCCTGTGCTCCACAAAGGGAGAGGCCGTGACAGTGAGAGGCCTGCGCACCGCGATGAAGAGTGGCCCCCGCTCGTCGCAACTGGAGAAAGCCCTCGCACAGAAACGAAGACCCAACACAGCCAAAAATAAATAAATAAAATTTAAAAATAAATAAATAAAGTGACGGGCTGGTACTCAGATCCTCTTATTCTATTTTTCTTTTTTTTTTTTTTTTTTTTGCCATGCTGTGAGGCTTGCAGGCTCTTAGTTCCCCAACCAGGGATTGAATCCAGGCCCTCAGCAGTGAGAGTGTGGGGTCCTAACCACTGCACCGCCGGGGAATTCCTGACATTCCTTAAGTATCTAAATAAGTTAGGAATATTATGTTTCATTTTCCCGACTACCTACTATTTAGTTACATATTTTCCCCATCTTGCTGATGTGAAAAATGAGGCTTAGAGAGATGAGGTAAACTCCCCAATATGACAGTCTGAAAATGGTAGAGCCAGGATTTGAACCCAGGCCTGTGTGATCCTAAAGTCCAGACAGAATTTTTGGTGAGCTGTCTGTTCCAATTTATGGCCTATTTTTAAATTGGGTCTTCTTATTGAGTTGTGAGACCTTAATATATCTCAAATACAAGGGCTTTGTCAGATACATATTTTGCAAATATTTTCTCTCGGTCCATAGCTTTTCATTTCATTTTAAAAAAATCAGTATCTTTTGAAGAACAAAAATTTTTAATTTCGATGAGTTCAGTTTGGTAATTTTTTTTTCTTTTCTAGTTTGTGCTTTTTTTGTCCTATTTAAGAAATCTTCATCAAACCCGGGGTAACTAAGATTTTCTATGTTTTCTTCTAGAAACTTTATAGTTTTAGCTTTAACATTTGGGTTTATGATACATTCGACTTAGCTTTTGTATATGATTCTTTTTTTTTTTTTTTTGGCATATGGCTATCCAATTGTTTCAGCACTGTTTGTTGAGAATATTCTCCTTTCCCCCATCATATTGCCCTGCCACCTTTGCTAAACATCAATTGACCACATATATGTTCATCTTTTTCTGAATTATTTATTTTATTTCATTAATTTATATGTTTATCTCTACACCAAACCCATGTCTTGATAACTGTAGCTGTACAGTGAGTCTTGACATCATGTAATGTACTTCCTCTTTTTTCTTTTTAAAAATTGTTTTGGCTAGTGTATGTCTTTGGCTTTCTATATAAATTTTAGAATCAGCTTGTCAGTTTCTCAAAAACCTTGTTGGGATTTGATTGGGATAATATTAAGTCATGTAGAATTGATAGCTATTTCTTCCTAACAATATTTATTGATATTATTGAGTTCTTCCTTAAATATTTGGTAGAATTTACCAATGGAGCCATCTGTGCCTGGAGTTTTCTTTGTAGGAAAGTTTTTTTCCTTTCCTGAATATTTCCAATTATTACCTCCAGTTTATGGGGAATGTGAAGGAATTCAACTGACTTTACAATGTCACCAGGAAAGAAATGCTGGAAACCTGAGGGTGAATCCTTTATGCTTCCAAATATTTTGAAAGTTGGCTCATGTAGAGACAAAAACAACAACAACAGCAAAAACTACACCCCAAAACCCTCCAAACCAAGAAATTTTGTATGATGAAAGAGTATTTCTGGGAATGAAAAAGAAAAAACTTTGCCTCTCAATGCCTAGAAGTCTGTGCTAGTTTTGAAGATAAAGCTTTTATTTTAGGCACAGTACTCAAATTGATTTCATAGGAAGGTTTAACTACAAATTGTTTCATTAATTATATAAGGCTAATTCAAGTTTTCTTTTTTTTTTAATATGTATTTATTTATTTAGGCTGCGCCGGGCCTTAGTTGCGGCATGCAAACTCTTAGTTGCGGCATGCATGTGGCATCTAGTTCCCTGACGAGGGATCGAACCCAGGCCCCCTGCAATGGGAGCATGGAGTCTTACCCACTGGATCACCAGGGAAGTCCCCAAGTTTTCTATTCTTGAGTGAGCTTTGGTAGTTTATTATTTTTAAGGAATGTTTCCATTTCATCTATGTGATTGAATTTACTGGCACAAAGTCATTTATGGAATTACTTTCTTTCTTTCTTTTTCTTTTTTCTTTTTTTGCTGTGCAGCTTGCGGGATCTTAGTTCCCTGACCAGGGACTGAACCCAGGCCCTCGGCAGTGAGAGTGTGGAGCCCTAACCACTGGACCACCAGGGAATTCCCTGGAATTGCTTTCTTAATGTCACTTTTGAATTGTTTGTTGCACTTTGCATAAGCCATTCTACTACCTTCTGCTCTCCATTGTTTCTGTTGCAAAGTTGGCGTATATCAGTATTGATGTTTCCCTACACATGATGAGTCTTTTGTATTTGCTGCTTTTATGATTTTTCTTGTTGTCTTTCAACACTTTGGCTATAATGTGTCTGACCATGGATCATTTTGTATGTATCCTACGTGGCATTAATTGAGTTTCTCAGAGGTGTAGATTATTTTTTCATCAAATTTGGGAAGTTTTTGGCTATCGTGTCTTTTTTTTTTCCTTTTCCCTGATAAAGTACTTTATGTTACTAGTTTCTACGGAGACATATTCCATGAGCAAAGTGATTAAGATTTTGGTTTCTTAGTCAGATAGTCCTGGGTTTGAATTCCAGCTTTGCTACTTATTAGTGGCAGACAAGTCACTTCATTGCTTTGTGTCTAGATTTTTGTTTACCGGTTTATTATACAGAATACTATAAAGGATATAGATGAACACCCAGATGAAGAAGTACATATGGCAGGGTCTGGAAGGGTCCTGAGCACAGGAGATTCTGTCCCCATGAAACTGGATGTGCCACCCTCCCAGTATGTAGATATGTTCACCGACTGGGAATCTCTGCCATTGTTTCTTCAAATATTTTTTTCTGCCCATTTCTCTTTTTCCTTTCCTGTTGGGACTCCTACTATGCTTATGTTGGGACACCTGTTGTTCCATAGATAACTAAGCAAAGACTTATTTTTTAAAAAAATATATTTATTGAGGGGCTTCCCTGGTGGCGCAGTGGTTGAGAGTCCGCCTGCCGATGCAGGGGACACGGGTTCGTGCCCCGGTCTGGGAGGATCCCACATGCCGTGGAGCGGCTGGGCCCGTGAGCCATGGCCGCTGAGCCTGCG